>NW_013669419.1:14671-48302 GCF_000517525.1 Limulus polyphemus
ACTACTTTATAATTTTTAACCTGTGGCTAAGACTATCAAAATTCATTTTGGTCTTCATGTCTTTAACTACTTTAATAATTTTTAACCTATGGCTGAGATTATCAAAATCCATTTTGGTCTTCATGTCTTTAACTACTTTATAATTTTTAACCTGTGGCTAAGACTATCAAAATCCATTTTGGTCTTCATGTCTTAACTACTTTATAATTTTTAACCTGTGGCTAAGACTATCAAAATTCATTTTGGTCTTCATGTCTTTAACTACTTTAATAATTTTTAACCTGTGGCTAAGATTATCAAAATTCATTTTGGTCTTCATGTCTTTAACTACTTTAATAATTTTTAACCTGTGGCTAAGATTATCAAAATTCATTTTGGTCTTCATGTCTTAACTACTTTATAATTTTTTTCACCTGTGGCTAAGCTTATCAAAATCCATTTTGGTCTTAATGTCTTTAATTACTTTAATAATTTTTAACCTGTGGCTAAGACTATCAAAATTCATTTTGGTCTTCATGTCTTAACTACTTTATAATTTTTTTCACCTGTGGCTAAGCTTATCAAAATTCAAAGTTTTAACTACTTTATTATTTTTTCACCTGTGGCAAAATTTATCAAAATTCAAAGTTTTAATAAGAGCTAAAATAAATTCCTTGTGTTAAACTCACAGTACATGTATATCGTTTAAAACTGACTCTTATGCTGCATAAAATCTTGCTGATGAAATTTTTATGAAATATTTACAGGAACAGAGCTTCAGAAAACTGATTAATATAATTTTATTGTAATCAACCAAACGGGGGGATGTACACTTGGAAGTATAGAAACAAATTAATATAATATCTGTGACTTTTGTGTCCGTTTTACTTCACCATATAGAAACCTAAATCAATTTAGGTATATGAATAATGTTATGACCTCTAGTGAAAAAGAAAAGAAATCTTTAACACTAAACAGTTGATCCGCTGTATGATATCGAATAATGAATTCGACGAAATGTGAAGTAAAACGGACACAAAATCTTATAGATATTATATAAACTTTACCATTATAAGAGGCCTAAGGGTATTTCTATAGTGTTTTGACCTAAGCTGTGCTGATGAGTCTTGAATAGGTGAAACTGCAGTCCACAGCAGAGGGTACGGCCAATCAAGGAATGCATTAGACCTCCACGTCACAGATTCTATTTTCAATTTCACCTTTGGTGAAAAGAAAAGTTTATCGCATATATACAAATTAATATAGTGTAATTACCATATAGTTATTTTAATATATTTAGAACTTAGGTAAATATCTTATGGAGTGACATAATGATGTGCTAGAACTATTCTAATAAAATCAGTCTTTGTTTATACGGCATAGAAAAAATAGCGATATAATTAAAACCATATTGTAATTATCAAATAAACTATGGTATTTCACGTCGAACTATGACGTATTTATCAGATAAATTGTAGTTTTTAACATGGAAGTTGGTGTAATTATCGAATACACTATGGTATTTCACAGGGAAGTTGATGTAACTATCAAATAAACTATGATATTTAATATGGAAGTAATTACTAGATTTACTTCAGTACTCCACAAATTGTGAAGTTATCAAAATTAGTAAGGGTTAGTAAGTTACAATCACGATAAATCCATTAACCGAAGGCTTGCGTTGATTTTATAACTGATTAGAAGAAAGTGGGATCAATATATTTACTTACTTCAGGGTTGAGATATACCCGGTTTCACAGTTGATTACATGACTCGGAAGAACGTGGGCTCGAAATGTTATTCTGCTTATTCAGGCCTGAGATATCCGGTTTTAGAGTTGGTTTAATGGTTATAAAAATGCGGAATCAAATTTCTTACTTCAAGGTTAAGAAACCCAACTGTATGTGCAGAATACAATACATATATAATGCATATAGAAACTCTAATACTAGACATCTAAATTCCACAAAAAACACATACACATATAGAGATCATTGGACTGCATATAGCTTCTGTATAATCTTACAGCTTTCTATAGGTTTTGTAAAGAGGTTTTTATGTAGGGGCAGTGGTAATCTAGAAGACCCAAAACCCTAAAGTGTGAAGTATGATTTCTGCGGGGAGCATACCACAAATAACCTGTCATGCAGCTTTGCGAATAAACAAAAAACGAATCCTCTTTTTACACCAGCTTCATTTTGCTGCATCTCATCACTTGTCTTGAATAATTTCCATTATTTTTTTCTTTGATCAACTTTTTTGTTGTTATTTTTCTTAAGCATAAAGCTACACAAATTGACTATTTTGGAAGAGCCTAACGCGGGTATCGAAAACATAATTCTAGCGTTATAAGCTCTTAAACTTATCACTGAGCAACGCGGGGAAGGACAATCATCTCTTTATTAATACATTTTGTATCTGTAATCTTAACTAGTCTCTCTCTCTCAAGCACACAACTTTGTATTATATTTTCACTCTGTCTCGAACTCGTATCTCCCACTTTCTCTTCCACCCTTTCTTATATATATTTATATCCCGCTTTAGGTTTTTAATTATATTTTCTCCGACCACAGTACGTCCTATTGTTGTTTGTATTTTTTGTTCTATCCACCTTTTTTTATAATTTTATTTTTATTCCTGCTGTTTTTTCTACTTATGTTTTGTATCCTTGTTCTCAGCTACTTACTTTTACTTTGAGTAATTATTAATCTACATTATTTTTCATTTACATCACTCTGCGTTCATTCTATCATTTATATAACTCTGCTTGTTCTATATCATTTCTTTCATTTATATCACTGCTTGTTCTACATTCATTCATTTATATCATTCGCTTTGTTCTACATTATTTCATTTATATCACTGCTTGTTCTACATTCTCTCTTTCATTTATATAACTCTGCTTGTCCTACATCATTTCTTTCATTCTCTCTTTCATTTATATAACTCTGCTTGTTCTACATTATTTCTTTCATTTATATCAATTTGCTTGTTCTACATTCTTTCATTTATATTACTGCTTGTTCTACATTCTTTCATTTATATCCCTGATTGTTCTACATTCTTTCATTTATGTCATTCTCTTTGTTTTACATTCTTTCATTTATATCAATTTGCTTGTTTTACATTCTTTCATTTATGTCATTCTCTTTGTTTTACATTCTTTCATTTATATCACTGCTTGTTCTACATTATTTCTTACGTTTATGACACTTTACATGAATTAAGTTTAATGACGCATTAAGATAGATATACCCATGAAACCCTTTTATTGCGACATTTTACATGTAGATTTCAAAGATAACTCCCAGAATGTAAGTGCTTTGTAGCATGTAACCCTAGAATAAAAATTCAGAGTTTAAAACAAAAAATAAATTATGTCCTAAACTATCATATCAAATTCTGTTCAATATAAATAGTAATAATAGTTAATAGCAAATTACGTTGCAATGTTTAAGTATTACTATAAATAATTATAAATGAGGACTGGTAGATAGTGTATGTAGGTTATTAGGAATAAAGTAAACCTTATTACCTTACAAGTTATCCCTATTACTTACTACAAGTAAACCTTATTACTTCTCAAGTTAGCCTTATTAGCACCAGTAAACCTTATTACCTCTCAAGTTAGCCCTATTACTACAAGTAAACCTTATTACTTTTCAGGTTAGCCCTATTAGCACCAGTGAACCTTATTACCTCTCAAGTTAGCCCTATTACTACAAGTAAACCTTATTACCTCTCAAGTTAGCCCTATTACTACAAGTAAACCTTATTACCTCTGAAGTTAGCTTTATTAGCACCAGTAAACCTTATTACCTCTCAAGTTAGCCCTATTACTACAAGTAAACCTTATTACTTCTCAGGTTAGCCCTATTAGCACCAGTGAACCTTATTACCTCTCAAGTTAGCCATATTACTACAAGTAAAGCTTATTACCTCTCAAGTTAGCCATATTACTACAAGTAAAGCTTATTACCTCTCAAGTTAGCCATATTACTACAAGTAAAGCGTATTACTTCTCAGGTTAGCCCTATTAGTACCAGTAAACCCTCTTACTAACCAAAATAACCATATTATGTACTAAGTTTACCTATCTAGCTACCGTCATTTTTCTTTGATGGTTGTCAGTTATGTTAGTGAGTTTATCCAAAATAAATTATAGAGTTACATTTTAATTGTTTTTCTCACGATATATAGATAGGATGGATGGATAATTTACATGAGTTATTGGTCCACTAGAAAGGAGTGTGGATGAGGTACGTTCTCAAGGAATATGAGACCCAGTTTAGCTTGTTTAATCTTCCTGGTCCCTTGTTCTTGAAACCTTGCATAATTTTCATGCAACAGGACCAGTATTATGTTGTAATGACATAAATCTGGCTCTGTGCGATATTAAATAAGACTTACAACTGTAGCTTCCTATGATATATATATCACTAAATCATCAATATATATATAATATTTCACAACTAAAAATTGGGTTTCGAGGCCCTTGGTGGGCACAGCATAAATGGCCCATTATGTAGTTTGTACTTGACTACAAACAAACACAATATTTGAAAGCGTATGTACTTACATTTACTGTTAACTAATAATGTGACATCCTAAAACACCACTAGCATCTTTTCTACGTTGTGTTATGCCATTTATTTTTCGATGAATGTATCCGTTTCAGAAGACTGCAAACGTACATTACTGTCTGCTCGAAAGGAAACTAATCTAGTAGTGCCACTTATAGATTTGTTCTCAAGTTTTTTTATCATTTTTGTTTAAATCAACAAGCAAATTGTTAAAACAGCTAAAAAATCAATAAAAAGGATTCAGTCATCGCGCAAAAACCTCTTCTGTGACTCTTATGTGATATTGTTATGTGTTTAAAGTTACGTGATATTGTTTTGTTATCATTGTAACTTATGACAATATCCAAATAAATGTCTACTTCTGTAATGTATTTAAACTTTATTAGGTTTCTTCTTCCAGAAAGTAACGAAATGGCTAAAATTTGGCTTTAATTTCTACAGTATGACTAGAATAGCTATTTTACCACTGGGCCGTGCGTGGCCTATTCGTTAATATGACGAGTAGCTGATCCATGGATCCAAGCTTCGAGACATAATGTCACTGAACACGCTCCGTACTTTCAGTAAAGGCGCGTTGTAAGTGTGACAGTTAATCCTGTTATTAGCTTTAAAGAACCAGACAAACCTTTGAGGCGGCATGTGCTGCTAGCTGTCTACATTCCTTCTAGCAAGTAGTTTAAAATTAGGGATACCTATTTCTAAATTGTTGGAGTCTCTGACCTGTCATTTAGCCCACGTGAGCATAAAGTACAGTTTAGGTTAAAATTTTCAGTGTCTATTTTTCCAGTTTAATTTGTTGTTATATATTTTGTTCCATTTCTTTAGGGGCTGTAATTAATTATTTCTAAACCTAGGAGGCAGTGAAATAATTCAGATAAACGTAATTTGTGTGTAACAAATGATGTGATTAAACTCAAAACTATATCGAGTCACTTCAAACATAAAATATAGATTACTGGAAGATTACATTTAAGCTTAGAGACTCAGTAATGTGAAATAAGATATTGTATAGATTATCTGGACCAGGATCTGAATAATAAAACGAAATGAGGTTTTCTAATCTAGTCATTATGTAATGTGTTTGTGTTTTCAAGCGTTGGACTTTGATGTTGAGGCCATATTCTTTAACCAAGCACATACCTTTCACACATGTTTTTACAAGGAAGAACTGTTCCTAAAAAAAAAGAGATAAAATATAGAATAAGTACATTTTTTACAGGAGATTTCGAAACGTGTTTGCATTATTTTAACTTAAAGAAAAATAGCCAAGAAACTTTTCTTGCATATCTTGTAACTGATTTTCTCCATCTTCTCGCTAAATAAAGAAAGAAAACACATTATTTAACAAATGGAGCATATTAATTACATTCTGTTATGACCGCTTACGGTTTTGGTTAAAACCCTGAAACCATTTTATCCTGGAAGTGAAAATATAGTCATTTTAAAGTTGATTATCAGATTTCATACGATTTTTTTCCCCTGGATTTATTTTGATATGGAATGTGGTTCTTCATTGGTTTGTTCTTTAATATTGGGTTAAGTATATGAAATCAGAGATTGAATAGATTTTTAAATAAAAAAAACAAACAAAATAAATTTACTGTTATTTTTCAATAACGAATAATCTTACGCAGAGTTGAGTGTTCTGCAATCTACTGACACACTGAATAACTACTATTCTATTAATAAAAGGGTCTTCAACACAAATCGAACAAATAATACGATTTGAAGTTCGGGATTAAGCAGTGCACTCTGTTATTACATTAATAAATTGGTTAGTTTGAATAGTTGAAAACCAAATACATCTTCAAATCCTCAACTTTAAAAATGTCTTTAATCCAGATATAAAATCTTCAAGCTAAACATGATCTTTCAACCTTTCATACACAATGAAAAATAACAAAAAGAAAGGCTAACTAAATATAAAAATAATATATAGAAATGAGTCCTTCGTATATTAATAATGAGTTGAAATCTAGATAAAAGGGTATAATGCCTACTTATGAGAGAAAATAATCCATTATATATGAATCTTCCGTATGTTTTACGTATTTTGAGCTATTATTTCATGAGACATTTTTATCCAGTCTATTTGGATAGCAAAGCAATGAAACATGTATACTTTTAAAATCTACGTCAGTAGTATTTAGTTACACAGTGAGTGTAGATCGAAATATTTGATGCTTTCTCAGAGAAAAGGATGTTGAAAAAGAGGTCTAAAACATTGTTTTTATGATATATCAAATATACGTGACTTCGAAATATTGATAGTGTATAGATACTATATATGTACAAGAGTAGTTATTATGGCGATCTGAAGTCGGAAGTGACAATACCGCCCGAAGACATAAGGGTGGCGGAACACTTAAGTAACCATAACAGCTAATTATAGTGTAATTATAGATTGAAGAAATAACAGAACGTGACGACAATTATTGAAATTAATTTTAGAAAATTATAGTTAAAAAAGGCCATGAAACCAATTATTAAGAATGATTATAGCTGAGTTTTGCATGAATCAATCATATCTAATTATAATATGTAACGACAGGATATCCCCTGACAAAGACTGGTATATTGCGATTGTTCTATTTAAAATTTCGTATTTATTGGAGGGGTGGTGAATCAAATAGAGAAGAGAAAATGCCTAAAGAAAATATGTCACATTTCTTACACTAGGGGAAATTCTGGATTTTTTAAAATATTGCCTTATAAAAATAAGAACTTAAAATTTATATATTATTGAAATATGGATTATTAGCTACTATGTTATGGTATAGTAATTGGTATAACATAAATAAAAATAGTTTAATTAAAATTTGAATGTAAGTCACTAAAACTTCGTGATATGCGCAGTAAAGGATGCCCATGCAGAGAGAGTTACTGATGAAGTGAAGATACACATTTGTCAATTAGACTCTATGGAAATGGTACACTATACCTACTAAAGAATGGGTAATACTTCTGTATGTTGAATGACACCAATTTAAACAACTGATACCATCAGTGACTAGGGCTATTCATCTGAAATCCAGTGAGGACTTTGGTCTTGATCATCGTAAACATAGGCATTGTATTTTTTAATGTGCTTAGACAATGTTATTGTGACATGAAATTTCTCTTCTCAGAGACGTTTACGAGATGTCTGTTAAAGATAATAAGCGTGAAATTATTGAAACAAATACATCAATATCAATGTAGTTAGTTGTTAACACTATTAGAAAAAACACTTAACTCAGTTTCACTATCATTGGATTTACGTTTCATTCCTCGAGAACTCTGGCTGTTTTCCATGGTGTGTGACTACTCTGTCTCTCGATAAACCAAATGAATGTAATCTGATTTTCAAGTTTTGTTTAAATGACAAATAGTGTACTTTATAAAACACATGGTGTTTTCTTTTAACCTGTACTTACATACAGTAAGGTCTTTTCAAGAATCTGAACATATCTGTTATTTCTTTACTCTATAATTAGATATGATGGTTTCATACAACCAAGCCTATAATTACCATCCTTTATTGTCCTGTCCTGATTGTAGATAGAATGAATGTGAGATCCTATTCAAGTCTTTTTTCATACATCTCCCACAGGAAGTTGACAACATCATGTCCTGCTTTTACTCTTTACTAATATATAGCCCATCCAAAATGACAGGGCAAGTACTACCAACCCCACCCTCACCCATAGTATACCCTAAAATTACATTTCCTAGCTAAATGAAATAAATATATTTTGCAAAATAAAGCTTGACCAACAAAGAGGCAGAAAAGTGTAGTCAAGGCAGTCAAATGTCAGTAAATTCCTTTGTGAGCCAATCAAAATTAAGATCATTCATAAAATTAATTCGTGGTGTATTCATAGAAAAATTATTGGTAAAAATCAATTAGATGAACAATTATAATAAATGGAAAAGCCAATGCATTTTGGTAACACTACATTCCAACAATGCCTTTTATGCCATGCTGCTTAGCAACGAAAGTATAACCTAATATTGTTGTTAGTCTATGTACTGAAAATATATAATGAAATGTATAGACAACAAAACTAGAAAAATATTTGTAACTTAGAGTCTCCATTGATTAAAGAGGATTTTTTATTAAAATCTTTGGTGATATAACAGAAAATAGCTTAATTAAGAAATGATTTAAGTTTAGAATTGAAATGATATTTTTATTTTCATGATAAATTGTATGCAGTTGGCTCTAGCCTAGGTAATCCCACACCATATTTTTACTTTAGGCTTATTATACCAACACTCACTACAGTTATAATGTTTCACGGCGCACATCTCTCCCCCTCAAGGCCCCCTTGCACTCCTGTCACTAAAATTGTAATGGGCAGACAGTAATCGAACTATTCTATTTGGATAAATGCATTTTGACTTTTATGACTCCTTCTATTTCGAGAAATCAAGATAAATCAAGCATGATGTGAAACACACTAGCTTTTATATAGTTTAGATAATTATCTTCCATTGTTGTCATTACATACACTCATATTGTTTCTTTACACTATAACTATGCTTTATGAAGCTGGACCACATCCCTTATAAACTATAAATATCTTTAATTATTGTCAATAATTGGCATTACGTCATGAAAATCTATCATTACATACTATAATTAGATATGATTGATTCATGCAGAATTCCAACCATGCCATTAATTATTGTCAATAATTGATGTCATAGCCTTTTAAAACTATAATTATATCCGATTATTTTGAATAATTGCGTCACATCCTGTAATTATCTGTTATTTCTTTAATCTATAATTACACTATAATTGGCTGTTATGGTTAATTAGCTATTCTGCTCCCTTATACCCTCAGCCAGTGCTGTCACTTCGCCTCAAGAGTTCCATAATAACTACTTACAAGTATATTGCTTGAAATCTATTGACTGGATATTAAATTCACGAATTTGGCTGTTGTCTTTTGCCAAACAGTTTCTATTTCTCTCGAACTTAACACCAAGTAGATGCCTATATAATGTGGAAAAAGCTCATTTCTGTTCAATGTGTTTAGTAAAGCAATAGTACAGACTCATCCAGATGAATAAAAACATTCACATAGTGACTAGAAATTTTGGCTTCATTGACTTGGTTCAAACCCACCAGTGGCTATTTTTACATTGGATCTCTAATTATTTTTTTGCTATTATCGATAAGGTTATTTTATTCCCATGAAATACTGAAATCTTAAATTGATATTATTATTTTATTTACATTGAAGTTCTACTTCTTGAAATAGTTTAAAAAACTAAATGCAAGAGGTCTAATGTGCATAAAAAGACCTTTCAAACTCAAGTAAAACTTAATTTCCTTATCCATTAACAAGAGAACATTAATCAAAACGTTTTTTAAGTCCTACATTATTTTACTCTGTCGTATACTTAGCATACCAAATACAATTTTAGAAATAACTTTCGTCAAAATTGCACTTTTAGTCGAGGGGGGGAACTTTAGAATTCAAAAAGCAGGATAAGAACTGACGTCATGTTAAATACCCCTCCTGTAGCTTTGTGTGAAATTCAAAACAAACAAACCACTGCGGACAATGGACAAAATTTAACATACTGTGAGTAATGCAACAACATAACAAGGATTATTACTTAGGATTCAGTAACAGTACAAATATAATAACAATTCCTGAGAGGGAGGAAGAGGTCAACGCTGACCCTGATCCTCCCTGATCCTGATGACGAAGAATTGATATTCTTTATCAGCGTTTTCCTAATCGTAGATTAAACCTTTTTCAGCATGTTTAGCCTAGATTAGCTTCTTTCTTTTGTATTTAAATTATTATGACTTTAGTACAATTTTTATATAAAATTTTAAACATCCTGTAATGAAGTGGATAAAATGGATTATTTTTATGGTGACTTTTTAAGAGATGACAATGTTTATGAACATGGACAACTTTATAACCTACGTTGCATTTCGTCGCTTTTTTATAGTTGTCTTTTAGTTGTTTGTTGAAATCTTTTATTAGGGTTATAGTAGCTTTTATTACAACCTTATATATCCTCTTTACTAAAGTATAATATTTTTACTAGATGTTCAAAAGTTCCTAGCTTTTACACATTGGACCTATGTACGTTTTATCCAATGATTATCATTATCGTGTTTTCTAGCTATTATACATTTCTTTCTTCGTTATATATCAATGTATATTTTGACCAATGGTTATCATGTTTTCTAGTTGTTATATGTTTTCTTATCCGTCATATGTTTAGGTACGTTTGGACCACAAATTATCATCCTGTATATTTATATTTCTTGAGATAGCATAATGATTTTACCCACAACAACACTTACATATAGATAGTTTCTTTGTTAACATTGTTTTTAAATCGAAACCAACATGATAGACCCAGTCAGCTGCGAGACTGTAGAAATCTATGTATTACTCAAATGATACAACACCATTTTTTACGTCCTGGATATTTCTTGGTCGTTTTGTTTCTGCTAGATACAAATCTTTCAAGCGTATGACGCTAATCACTTTAATACATTAACTCATAAGATTTATTGAGATTTCCTTTATGTAAGTATCCATTTATTCATAAGCCTGAAGAAAATCCTGAATTCTTTTTCTTTCGGTAATTATAAAAACAAACCTAACGAATCCACACATTAACTCATCAGCAGACTCCACCCAATTTTGAGGTACCAAAACCGGTTGTACATCATTTGTCAACATAGCTTAAAATGAAGCTCTGGTTCTGAGGACAGGGAATTTGAAATATACCACCTCAGAAAACCCATGCAATCTGAGAAATTTGCAAAATTGTACTCCTACACGTGCTACAACGTACGCGCTTTTAAATAATGCATTTTTGACCCATAAATTACATTTGCATTTATCATTTCTTAAAAGCTTAAACATCAGGTGTATAAATATATAGACAATTGTTACAACCTTCAATTTGTTCACATTTAGCCTTACGTGATGTGCATGACGATGTAGCACACGGCTTCTAGGATTATATTTATACTAGCGAACCCGTGGGCCTAAGGCCCACATTTACAGGGCCGCTATAATGCAAATTTAATGCTTGAACTACTATTTTGCATTTTTTAGTTTAATGTTCATTGCCGCTATAATGCATGCTTAATTTCTTGAACCAAGTTACGAACGGTAATTAATACTTCTACTTATTTACATTTTCTAATGTAAATCAATGCCAAGTTTGTAGTCCGCTTTCCGAGAATCTCCGTAAAAGTGTTTTCGCGAAATTCCCGGGTTCCCTAAGGGGTTGGGTGAAACGTTTTACCTTTGTGCAAACCTCGGGACCGATACGATTCGTCTAATACTACTTATAAGTCGGTGCGATCACTGATTTAAGAGAAGTTGCATGACACACAGAAACTGAATCTTATCATACAGAAGATACATGATCGGTAATGTTACAACGAAATAATAACAAAACTTCTTAAGTTCATAAACCTGAATAATATATTTTTCCCAACGATTATTTTATATCTCTGTAATAATGCTTTACATATCACAAAAATGTGAAGGGATTTCAATAAGAACTGATACTTATTAATTTCTAGCCAACATTATACACTAGGTATCTACAAGCGTGTGTCAAATGTTGGTTCAGAAACATTTTCCAAACCTTTCTTAATTAGAGGTTCAATGGAATATAAATGTAAAAATTCACCAAATATAACTACATACATCGTGGTCAGGACTCTGGCAAACCAGGATTGAAGTAAAATAAAATTGACGTTCAATTTAAATAACAAACTAGGCTCAGAAAAGAAACATGATCTCAATCGCCAAAATGGAAATATATTTAAATTTACAAGATAGATACTTATTTCTTCTTGCATATTCCCTCATCAGTTCTTTTTCCAATAGAGGAAATAAAAACTCATTTTTAAAGGAGTGGCTACTGCCCAGTTAGATAACTGACTGACTGGTCAAACATTCACGAGAAAGCAATTAGATACATTCTTATGCCGACCAATCAGTCAATTAAGCCTTCTGGGCAGACACACTTAATAGTTCTTGGAGTTTTGAATCTTTATAAACAGGAAACGTGCGTCTAGCCACAATATGTCAAATTAAATATTTGTCTTCATTCTTTTCGCTTCTCTCCGAAAAGTCTAAACCTTCTTTTGTCAATGGATTTGCATAGTTGCCATCATCATCATGAAACATTGACTCATATGAACAAATTGTTGTACAGGGCTGGTCATGAATGAAATACGAACAATATTCAAAGCAGAAGTCAGAGGCGCAGTCACATACAAGATCGTTTAGTAGCTGTGGTGCAGTTGATGATTGCCTCATTAACTTAAGCCTCAGTGTACCATCCTTTTCCTTTTCATACCCAAAGTGTAAATGTGAAAAAGCAGTAAGCATGATAATGCCTGCGTGCTTCAAAATGAACACTTAACTTAGAAAATATACTTTCCTCGTACAGAAAACTAAAAAAATGTGTTTGTGTTACAGTAGCCTTTTCACTATCCCCAAGCTTAATGTTGTCTCCCAATACTGATATGGCCTGATATCTGTCTGTTTCCTTTATCATAATATTGAATGATTTTTTTTCTTTCCACGTGCAAATAGAATACTGACAGTGTCGCATCCTGTTAGCCTATCGACATATAATATGATATTGTGCTATGTTCTGGTTAGACTGTTATAAATTGTGAAGATGGAATGAATATTTTGAGCTTTGTATGTTTTCCTTGTCGATATTATATAAGCAGCACTAAGACATTTGTGTCTGGGCTGTATACTACAATGACACCTGTTCTAGCCTCTGCGAGTTTGAAAGCATGCAAAATAATCTTTGTCTGATTTGTCCTCATTTAGGAGTGATGACCACAGTTACATCTTCATGCCCACCACTGACAAAAAATGGACTGATTAGTAGCCAGATATTTTGCACTATTCTCTGTAATCTGTGTAGAAAGATACAAGCCTTGAATTTTTCTTTTCTGTTCTCAATGTACCTGTCCAATACAATATGCACGTGAGAACTGGTGTCAATGCTAATGTTTATGGTGGAATTCATTACATGAGACAGAAAGTCCTTGGCCATATCCAGGAATGTAAATTTAGAGCTGTACTTACAACAGATAATACCTGAATTACTGCATGCCCATCATAGTTTTAGCATCTTCATGACTGACCAGACTTGTGATTCTTTTGAAGTCACTGTACCTTACAGTTTATGCATGAAATCTGACTTTGTGCAGAAAAGATTGAGTAGTGCAGGAACATTTTCTGATGTCAAGGTTTGCTGTATGGGACTTATTTGAAATAAGTGACAGCTAGAGTATGTCATTTCCTTCCTATTCATCGACACATTCTTGGTCTTCATCTTGATGTTTTTGTTTATTTTACACATTGTCGTGATGTTTGACCATAGCAAAGGATCAAACAGGCTTTTCAAAATAACGAAAACAAGATGGTCAACTACAAAAGTCTTTGTCATGGTCCTCCCCTTTTCTATAGCACTTCAGGTACATTCTTGTATGATATCTGGAGAAATTGTACCTGTGAAAATGTTCAGCAGTTTTGGGAAGGCATCAGTGAAATCAAAGGGATATTCATAATCGTCATTGTATATGTTCTTTAGTTTCTTTACCTCACAATACCATCTACTCTTTGAAATCTTTTGAGCTGAGCGATGCTGCTGATCATCTCCAGATCTATCATCACTAATCCAGGTATAGACTTTAGCTACGTAAAGAGCTGTGAATGGGCATGTCAGGTACTATTTAATCAAAGCTGTGTTTTTCATTGTAACATCAATAATTTTTCGTGCTTCCTTCAAGTCTTTGTTCTAAGTAGTTTCAGCTGTATAGTCTAACCATACATCACTTCCCTGCAAAGTGTTATTGATGAATTCACTTTCCACTTGTTTTGGTAAGCATTTCATGGCAATATAGACAAATACCTGGCATAATTTGTTCTATTTGAGGAAAATAGTAGTGATGGGAATTTAGCTTTGGCTGACTACTTACTATACCAAATTCTATCTCTCTTGGCCTTGATGAACACCTCTAGACAGCAATACCTTGAGCAGCAGATCATACCAGAGCTTGATGATGACTCTTACCTCTCCCGTCTTAACTCTTCAGTCAAGAGTAGTAGTTCATTGTTTTACATGTCAGAGAGTTGCAGTATCAGATAATTAACATCTACACTCTTAGTAAAGGCTCTCACCAGACAAGATAGCAGATATTTGAGGTTATGGCACTGCATGGCCTGGGTGTTATAATATTACAATACATCCTACTGTTCATTGGTAAAAAATAGCCTCAAAGGTAGTGGTGGGTGATCTTGATTAGCTGCCTTCTCTCTAGCCTATCATTTCAAGACTATGGATGGCTATTGAAAATAGACCTGGAAGAAAATGCAGTAAAAAACAAAACCAAACACTCTGAGGTCACATGGAACTGGTGTGTTTCCATCTTCACACAGTATATAGAACTGAAATTGAAACTATGCACACAGTGCTTCATCTACCAAATGTTATCTATGAATTTCCCTGTCAAAGTTTTTCCTAGATCACATATCGTCCACTGTTTGAGATGCAGACACTCAAGTGGTTGTGTATCATCTACATATTTGGTCGAGATCTTGTAGCTGATTTGTTGTAAGGAATTGTCTTTGGTTGGTCCCTATCTAATGAAAGTACATACATATTTAAGTATACATACAGACATCAGTGCATAAGAGAAATATTTTCACGAAAAGACGAAATGTTTCACATCTCCATGCATGAGCAGTTATATCTGCAACTATTAATGATATGAAGTGCATATTCACCTTGAAATCCTCTTGAATCTAATGTTCACTACAGAGCTCTTTTGATATATCTTAGTCCCCTCTCAGCTTTGATCGTCGGCTGTACCAGACTCTTATGAGCTTAATTTTGAAGTTTGCTGCCTGAAATCTACATAAAGGGCAACTGATAGGATGAATTGTTTCAGTGCATAAATATTTGCCTCAATAGATGAGAATAATCTCTATTAAGTTTATATAGTGAAAGACATATGGTGGGAAAAGATGCTAAGTGCATGATATGCAATGCTCTTTTCAGAAACAGGCTGAACATTCTCATCAAATGATTAATCCATTGATTTTTTCAACAGCAGTCAATTTCTGATTAATTTTGACAAGCACATTATCTGTTGAAATTTCATTTGAACAGGAAAGAATAAACAGCAAAGTTAGCCTTCGCTTCAGATGATGTGATACGTATTTAGTGGAAACACCTGCTTCTATTAGATGTTTCTAGAAATGTTTATGAAGAATGCTTAGTATAGAAACCTACTGATCCTCTATGTCAGGTCTGAACTGTTCTATAAAGCTACAAAGTGCTTTTGTAAACAAACTTTACATCTCCAAAGTCTTCCGGGTTGCTGCAACATTTCTAGGGTTGATGTACGAAGAGTAACAGTTTTTATATGGTACCTTGCTTCCGCTGCCACCAAATCATCATTAGTGACACCTCGTAAATGTGTAATCATTTGAATGTCATTGTGCTCTTCTTCAGCATGAATAATTTCAGTGTACATGATCGGTGTATTAGAATCACAGCCAATAGCACATTTACCATTGATCCCATTAACTATTGCCTTAGGTGGCATATTTCTCTTCAGATGCAATTTTACCTGTAACAGATCAAATTAGGTAAGACCTAGAACTATTTCTTCAAGTTTCCTCACTATTCACAATCACCACCACTACCAAAACTACGAGTTAGTTTTCTATGCTTTGTTACCTCCCTTTTTAAATGTGCAGGACTAGAGTAAGTGATTCTACAGCTTCTATGATAATGAAAAGTAATTTTATAAAGGATGTCTTGCTTATGCTATACAATTTGTTTATCAATATTGTTAAGTTTTCCTTTCAGGATGAAAATAAAGTGGTCAGTTGTATGTGCCGAAAAGATACCCACATTCTTGTCACTTGTTGATTTACCTACCTTCTGAGAGGGAACTCTGAAGAAGCATTTTAATCTAAATTTTCATATCTGCGTGCAGTTGGAGTTTAAAAGAAGACTGAGTTATTAGTATATATATAAAAGAGGCACGGATTCAAATATTTAAGATAGCTCCATCTGAGACTTTGCTTCAAAACTTGCACAGGTTTTATGCAATAGCATCATCAAGAATCAAAATCTAAAAACTTTGATGCTTAACTTGGTGTATAAAATAACCTATTTTATGCTGCTGTTTGGCTTGCTACTTATGAGAAGGAAAACCACTGTTACAAAATAATGCTAACTTCTCTCAGTTTATTTATTTATCTGATACACAGTTGTATAATCTGAAACAAATAATTAATCATTTAGACTATGCTCATCAATGGCTATTTGCTAAGGGTAGACATACATCTTTAAAGTTCGTGCCATTTCACTTCAATATGGAATAGGGAACTTGGTGTGTGACATATTTGTTAGCTGAATAAACTATGAATTCAAAAATTTACTCCAGTGGAAGTCTGGCATACATACCAGTCTTATAAACTAAATTTCTACCCATTCGTCCAGTTACGCCTATGAACATCCTATGTAGTTTTGAAGCAGGGAATATACAACTGTTGTGAGCCAGAATCGAAAGACAATGACCACCTGTTTGTGTTGTGGATGGTTCACTGATTTACCATTTTGGTAGTATCTGCATATAACAAGACGAATGGCCATGATGTATATTACTGAGTTAAAATTGAAACTTTGACAGAGTTGAGGAAAATAGACTGGATGCTTTTATCAAATAAAATAATTATTCAAAGGACAAGTGCATAGAACGTTAGATAGCACTTTTAGATGACAGAAAAAGACGTTGTAATTCCTTGTCTATTTTAGAGATACTTCTCTCCTAGATTGAGATAAAATAACATTATCTACACAGAAACAATAACATCACCCATCTCAGAGTGAAGACGTTGTTAACATCATTGGTTGTCTCAAGCAAAAACAGGGGACTTTTAATCTCCAGGCTATTTCTAATCTTAAAGACTGACTACATGAAAGCGAGAAAGCAGTTAGAAAAACTGAAAATAAATCTTAGAAAGACACATACCTTGACCACGTGTAACTAGCACATTATTAAGGTCAGTGCTGCTCAAGGGGGGGGATATCCTTCTTCCCTTCTATTGCGCCCATCTTCGATGTCCCTAAACTTAAATCCTAAATATAATAAACTATCCAGAAGATAATAATTAGAAGCCGTAAAATCAACCGTATTTTTGTAATATCTTATTTCTTGCACCTAGAAAACATACTTATATAACATAGAAAATAGGAAGACTGACAATTAAACCATTTAACAAAGACTTTCTAGTTGCATTAAAATAAATAAATAAAGGTCACAATATCAAATAACATGACATTTCAAAATACAAAAAGACCTATAACAGAGATTAAAATAGTACAAAAAAGAACTTTCCAAAATCAAAAGCATAAGAAGACGCTATTTAATAAAAGCAATCAAATCACAATAGTACAAAATAAAAGTGAACCCTGTAACAACGGTGGATCATGTGGGAGTTTCCAAAACCTGGGGTTCGATTTCTCGCAGATTGCTCACTGTATGGCATTGCACTTGTGACGGATTTACTATTATATATTAATTTTAATATAAACATTTGTTTACTTTAATTTATATTTAGAAATATACATAACTTATACTGTTAAATCTGTATTACGAAACTCCCACCTATTCTCTAAAGTTGTAGAAGATTCACGAGTGAAAGAATCAACAATATATGTGTGTACGTAAATGCTAGTGTTGGCGTTAGTATTGTTACGAAATTTCGAGAAACTCTCCACATGCCTATAAATATAACGAACGCGTCGCGCCAAAAAACAAACAAACAGTATCTATTATTGGTTTGCTATAAATTTCGGAAGCTATAACTGTGATCGTTATAACGTTTATTAATCATGAAACTTAAGATATTTGACCAGGAACGTTTATAAATTTCGAACATTACAAACCATTTAACTTCAGTGTATTCACATTGGACATTAGTACTTTTACGAAAACATTACCTAACATCATTGGTGGAACAAATCGGCGAAGAATACAGGGCTAGTTAGCTCCCTATTAAGTGAATTGTACCTACGTCAACTCGAAATTAACTCGTTAGTACCAGAGGCTTATTGTCAAAAGTTTCGAGGTTATCGCAAACAAGATAATCAAACTTATATGGAATTTGCCCATGAAAAAGAGGTTTATTTTAATCGATGGTGTAATTCTATGCATATTGGCAACAGTTTTGACAAACTAAGACAATTATGTCGAATTGAGGAATTTAAACATTGTACACAGTGACGACCTCAAAACTTATTAGGTCATCAAGAAATTAATGATGCGTTTTGGAACACTTTCATTAACCACCCCCCAAAAAAACGTACATCACGTAAAATAGTTAACTTAACCAACTAAATGTCACGTTAATGTAGCCCATATAATGTGTAAAGTTTAGTATACTCTAATCTTTTATAGTGAAGGCATGTAATGCTGTTTGAATACAAGAAGGGAAACAATAACTTTATAGCCGCAAAGAATATCAAAGAAGTTTATGGAAATGTTTTGAACGTTTGTAAGTGTCAACGATGGTTCAGCAAATTTCGTTCAGGTGACTTTAACCTTAAAAACTATGATGGCAGGGGCCGACATGTTGGAATTGATATTAATGCTCTGAAGAATCTTGTTGAATCTAACCCAAGGCAACACACTCGTGAAATGGCCCTGAAATTGCACGTCTCTCATGAAACAATACGTAAGCATCTAAGGAATATGGGAAAACTCCATAAAGAAGGTGTTTGGGTGCCTCACGAACTCTCCAATGATCATCGTTTTCAACGTGTAAACATTGCTTCGTCTCTTCTGGCGCGTAATTCGCGTCAACTATTTTGGGACAGAATTGTCACCGGTGATTTAAAAAAAAATGGATTCTCTATGCGAATATTAAATGCTAAAGAAAATGGCTCAGTCCTAGACAAAACCACTTCCGACCCCAAAACCTGGACTCCATCCACAGAAAGTGATGTTTTGCATTGGGTAGAACATCAAAGGAGTAATTCATTTCGATCTCCTCAATCCACAGCGAACTGTTAATGTAGAGATCTATAGTTCGCAACTGGAACGTTTAAATCGAGCCCTTCATCAGAAACGCCCTTCACTCTTCAATCAGAAAGCTGTTCTTCTTCTCCATGTCAATGCACGTCCACTTATGGTACGTTTGACGCAACACAAGATTATGGAGTTGGGTTGGGAAGTTCTCCCCCACCCACCATATTCTCTAGGTATGGCACCATCAGATTACCATCTTTTTAGTTCGCTGCAACACCATCTTCATAGGAAAACGTATGCAAATGCGAAATGTGTTAAAGAGGACATTTAATCAGGGCATTAACAACCTGACTGTAAGATGGAAAGTATTATCGATAAGAATGGAGACTATTTCATCTAATAAATGTTTTGTTTTGACATATAAGTTGTTCGGGGTTTTTCATCTAAAAAAGTGACATTAAATTCTTAAGGGCATAATACTTGGATGAAAAGAAAGTTGAAACAGTACAGGAAGCAGCTGCTCTTTCAGATGATTACTCTTTAACACATAAAACCACTTTTCATAAAAAGAAATTCCTATCATCCCAACAAAAACCTGTATCTTTTCAATCCACTAAAGTTGAAGATTATTCTAAAAAATCCAGCTCCTCTAGTTCGAACTTTTCTGACAGTTAGGATAAAACTTATTTAGAGCAATCAAGGCCTGTCTGCCATTTTTTGTAAAAAACCTGGTCATATTTTGTCCAGTTGTTGGTGTTTGAAGAAGAAAAAAGAAAAGGAGAGAACACCTAGTGTGTTCGTGTCCACATATGGACGTAGTTTCACCAGATCACCTGATGTTGTTGATTTGGCCACTGATATAACGGCTGATGTAATCAGGGAGGAATTTAGACCTTTTGTGTTTGTTGGTTCTGTCCTTGACAAATAAAACTGGTAATCCCATACCCATACGTATTTTACCATTAGTTTTCCAAAGCATGAGCAGTGGCAGCCATATCTTCCCTATAAGACTTCTGCATCTCCTGAGCAGGTAGTCTTGCATATGTTGCTTTGGGGAATGATATGAGCTGTTCAAAGCTGTTCACTCTATAGTGTACTACCAGATCCCAACCCTTTGTTACTCTCTTCCAGAGTGACTTCTGGGTAGGAACATGAGTATTATATGCTGTGGAAAAACTTCATGGGAGGCCCTGAGGAGTGTTGTCCACTCATTGATACCTAATGCAGTTATTTCATGATGCCAGGTTATGGGTGGCCCTCAGTAAGACACGATTATTCCATAAAATAGGCATCTCAGGAGACCAGGCTGGCCGAAGTACAATCATTGAAGCTAATGCTGCAGGCATTTTTCTATCTTGTTACCTGCTCAAAGTCACCACTTTAAGCTAAGTTGCCAGTGATACTGTTTTCATTGGGTGCAAATATCTAATACCCAAGTGATGCCACATTATTTTGCTAGGCAGTGCCTTCTCAGATTTATTCACAAGGATATTCGCAATATCAATAATTTTACTGCTGTCCTTGAGTCCACTTGTTCAAAACAGTGACATGTTTGAAATGTTTAAGTAAGCAATTAAGGTATTCCCTTGAAGTCTGTTTGAATACTAGAACAGAGATCTGTTGTAGTGGCATCTCGTCAAACCCCAGGCTGAGACAGTGTACGGTTGGTGCCTAAAGACCCCTGTGTTGGGACGAGCATTTGATACCTGCTCCTGGGTGGTAGAATGGTGAGTTGTCTTAGAAACCCTGTCTTCTAGCTCTTCGTGACTCCAGAATTTTCAGTGACCCACTGTTCTAGCAACACATCTCCTATCTCAGAGACACTCGTGTATGCCCCATGGGTCACCATATTGACTACCCTTGTACATAAGCCCTTCGTAGGGAAAAATTTCATTTTATAATTTTAGAAAATAACCAATCAAAACCAGAAAATATCTGAAATTTCTAAAAATCTTGAATACAATGTTAATTTAAAAAATTGAAATCAATTTTTATTTGTCAAACAAAACAATAAGTCAAAGGATGAGCGCACAGAACATTGGACGTTGTTTCTAGATGACAGAAAAAGACTTGGAAATTTGTTCTCTATTCTAGATTGTAAGGGTATGACATTATATACACAAAAATAGTGGTGTTCCCTCTTAGAGCGCAAGCACTACTTATGTCACATCATTGATTGTCCCAAGAAAAAAGGAAGTAATGAAAGTCTAACCTCCAGGTATTCATAAATTTAAACACAACAATGTCACCAACTACAAAATTCAAAAATAAATTTCCACCAATATCATCTGTGAGAAATACCTAAAATACCCAAGTGGCACACACACACACATATATATATGAACTTATATAACTAATACACAAAATTAGGTTAGTACTGCTCAAGATGGAGTTCCTATATGTGAAAGTCCGTAACTGTTCTAAGAATGTGTACATCTGAAAAGTATTAAAACTTGCAGTTAACTAAACATTTACCTTTATAAGCTAAAAGAGAAAGTAAATATTGTGCTTTCCATGTATCACATTCTTCTAACAAACTTCGAGTAACTTGTAGCCAGTTCTCAGCAGTGTACAATGATTGATCATCCTCTGTTTGTTCATGAATTAGACAATCACGTGTCTTCTTTCAGGTCTTATCCATGGTTATTGAACCGTTTGGATCATTTTAAACTTTATGATTCATGATAGTGTACCAAACGAAACAAGGTTCTGTGAGACTATTAGGGAAGAAATAGTCAAAATGACAAATCATTTGCATATTAGATCACATGACTTACCATGAGATGCCTGATTTTTATATCAATGAACAGAGAAACGTTGAGATTTTACAGAAGGTTGAATACAATCTATTAAAATGGTTCTGAATATGCAAATCGGCAAGTCACGAGATAACCACAACCGATATAAAGTCGCGGTGGAGTGACATGTATCATAATTTAATTTGGCATTGTTTGGTGTTACATAGGTAATGTGGTGGACAATAATTCCACCGAAAATTGATCGCTTTTAGGAAGGTGTAGGTAACCCCTTTTTAAAGCAAAATATTCATATACTCAGGTCATAAAGATGTATTTACCACAGGGATTTTTCCACGATTTTAGTATCCCTTGTACTTAGTGGCATTGAAAAACGAAGAAATGTGGATCAACTAGGGGTACCAGAAACATCCAGAATGAGACCTTCAAAAAGTCATACTCCAGCCGTGGTAAGTAAAGTGCAGTGTCTTATAACAGGTGAGAATACACAAACATGAAGTACAATGGCAACAGCTCTAATCCGGTGTTTCAGTGTTCAACATAATCAAGAATGATCTTCCTCTAAAACGTCACTTGTACACAAGTTACTTCCACGAAATACCTGTTCAACCGTCGCATACCTTAAGCAACTGATAACGTGTCGAAGTTTTAATAAATTTCCATATAATTGAATTGTTGAAAAAGGCGCTGGGAAACTGTCGTTCTTGTATACTAGCTGGATTATGAAAATCAGCAGGGAGAAGTGCTGAGCGTTTTTAATATTACAGTCTTACGATGGAACCTTTTTGCAATTAAAACTTACGTTGAAGACCTGTTATCAATAATGTACGATAGTTAGATGGAACATGATCGGTGGTGGCGACATGGATTTTAATAACATGTTGAGTCTCCAAACTAATAACCCAGTGATAATTTTGTGTATTGCATTTGGTGACGTACGTTGGTATACTTGTATTGTAAAACATCTCTTGATGTACACCACTATAAATGTACTGTAATGTTTTTAATAACTTATAGCAATATATTTGATCAACTAAATATCTGAGGACATGTTTATTTACTGTGAAATACCTGATGACATACTTACTTACAATAAAATACCTGATGACATATTTACCTACATTGAAATACCTGATGACATACTTACCTACAGTGAAATAGCTGGTGGTATATTTGTCTACAAATTTAAAACACCTGGCTACAAAAGTAGCTGGTGTGAAACATCTGATGACATATTTATTTACTTTGAAATACCTGATGACATATTTATTCACAAATTTAAAACACCTGACTACAAAAGTAGCTGGTGTGAAACACCTGATGACATACTTACCTACAGTGAAATACCTGATGACATACTTATTTACTGTGAAATACCTGATGACATACTTATTTACTGTGAAATACCTAATGACATACTTACTTACAGGGAAATACCTAATGACATAACTATTTACTGTGAAATACCCGATGACATACTTGTCTACTGTGAAATACCTGATGGCATACTTTTCTACAGACTCAAAATATTCTAATGACAATTTTAACCAGAAAAATTCTTTAGAACTACAACCTTTGTTTTGTAGAATATTTTATAATTTTTGATTCTTGTTTTAGTTTTTTCCTTTTTACTCGGGAAATTATTCATTGGGATGTCTCTTCAGGAAAAATTTCATTAAACAAAATCTGCCTTTCCTTGTGTAATCCTTAACAGTTTGTCTGTTTTGTGTATATAAATCTGTTTTATGTGTATATATACATATTTTATGTCTCTAGTAAGTGCCATGGAAACATAAAGTATAGCCAAACACAAAATCTACCATTAACTGGCTATATAATATTTTAGTCTATTTTCAGTAAAAGTTTCTATTTCATGAATACATATGTTCGAGCTTCAGCATAATCTAGAAAATTTACATATGTTACAGAATGTTCTAGAACATATTTTCACTAACAACTGTATGTGTTGTTACATATAAATTCCACAACATTTGTTGTAAAAGACTGATCAGATAGAGCCAGGCCTTCTTCTTCTTTAACTTAAAGAAATTGAGTTTGCGTAAGTTTCTTTTCTTATGTCAGATCTAACTTTCTTCCTTTCTTTTTCTTACTCATTATTTATTTAATCGTACTTATCAACAATTATGATACCTTAGTAAACATTATACCTCTATATTTACTTCTCGTTAAATACTCAGTTCTACCCATAACATGTGTTCCTTAACTTGTCTCTTTCTCGTCGTCCGGGCCTAGTCTGGCCTATTGCTTAGTCTATCGGGTTGCGGGTTGCGCATCAAACGTTTCAAGGTTTGAGACGCAACGCCATTGATCAGGCTCCGCACTTTCAATCTAGATGCATTGTAAAAGTGATATTTAACCCTAATATTCGATTTAAAGAGTCGGACAAAGATCACTGAAATTATAAACGGCTGTATCTGAACCATGTGGGGCTCTGGCATGATCAGTTTAAGCCTACGGATCCATAATGCGTCGTTCAGGTTAAAAATTCCACTTTTTATTCCTCTTATATTGCCATCACATACATTTCAATGCATATATCATTCAACTAGTACTTTTCCTCATCATAACAATTACCAACACTTATATTAGCGGACATTGGAGTATTTTGTTTGGCTGTCATTATATTGTTTTATTCGAGATCCTAAAAAGAAGAGTTACACATGCAACTAATCACTTATTGAGTAACGTTACTGTTAATGCTATGCACAGAAACATTTACCATTACCGATTGTAAGATAGTTAGAGATTCTAAGTAACAAATAAAATAAAAACGTTTCATACATGAGTCGATCTGCTGCACGAATATACTTAATGTTTAAGATTTAATGCCACTATACCAATGGAAGGCACGTCGGTCACATTACACGTCTATAGCTTAGGTTAGTAAATATTTTCGATCTCGTTCCTGAGAGTAATGCCAAATTTAGGCTTAACATTATAAAGGTTTTTATTTAACTCAACAAAAGTGAAGAAGTCGTCTGGAACAGCAAAATTTGTATGAAGAACAACAAAAAAGTATACTGTTATACTTGACACGTTGCGTTGGACTAGTATTTTTTGTTATACTTGACAAGTTGCATTGGACAAGTATTTTTTGTTACACTTCGCACGTTGCGTTGGACTAGTATTTTTGTTATACTTGACACGTTGCGTTGGACTAGTATTTTTTGTTATACTTGACAAGTTGCATTGGACAAGTATTTTTTGTTATACTTCGCACGTTGCGTTGGAATAGTATCTTTTTGTTATACTTGGCACGTTGCGTTGGACAAGTATTTTTTTTCACATCGTTCATTATATTCTTATAAAAACACTTCCAGTAGATGTCTAGGTAGCCACTCAAGTTCCTTAAAATTCTGAACTGTGAAAATCTAGCATATTTACCATTGTCGATTGTTAGGTCGTTAAAATTTTTATCTAAATATTAAAATAAAAATATTTTGTTAGATGAGTATGCCTAGCGTATTGTGCCATAACTTTACGATTCAATATCATTATAGTAATGAAAGGTAGGTCTCCATGGAGCAATGAAAGTCACTGAAAATTCTGAACTGGAAAAGTCTAGGACCTACACATGAACATTTAAAAATGCGTTCATCTAACGTCAACCCAAACTATATACACATCCCTTTAATTTACAGACCCTCAGTCACACACAGATGTATTTAAAATAATAGAACTATATCATTAGATTGCTGTTTGTCTACAGTATGACTCAGTAAAGTTTGACTGGCAACTCTAGGAATAATAGTAGAAATAGCAAAACTTTTGAACTGTGTTATATACATGTAGTTATATACCATTTCAGTTCGTGATAGCATTAATTAAAACATGATTATTTATGAGTTCGTGCACAGGTTATTCTAAGTGCTACGCTTTAAAATCCAAAAGGCTAAATATTAAAACCCATAAAATACGTGAATTAATATATATTTGAAGAACTTGGATGGAAAATGCGTCTTCCCACAAAATTGAGCGTCCAATATAATTTGTTTTAATACATATGCAGCATTTTGACTAAAAGGCTTATGAATATAAAGCTTTTTGTCCAAATATATTTTGTAAAATTTGAAATAAATGAAAAGTTAGATCTTTTAGGTTTTCATATGATAATTTGTAATGGTGTTATTTAATAAATAGCTCATTTTTGACTTCATAACATTTTTTGTGAAAGCTACAGAAGAAGTGATTTTTTCAAAACGACAAAAATTGATATACAGCGTTTTGCATTTAAGCTTTTCATATCTATATATTTCAAATATGATTTTTCAAATTCACACATGTCTGCTTTATCAGTTTGCACTCTAAACAAATGTAACAGCTAGCAACAGACCGAGAATGTAGCAAAAAAGAACCTCTGTTTCAGTGTTTCACTCTTCACGATTCAGACAGTTTTAAAAACATACATAATTTTAATAACTTTAACAAAAAGAAACATCCTCGTACGGTACCTTTGTACCATGTTTGCAAAATAACACATTTAATGTAGATATTATGATAAATAAACATTATAAATCTAAATTAAAGCTATAGAAATTATGTAAACAATTGAGCCGTCAGAGTATTTTAACATGTAAACAATTGAGCCGTCAGGGTGTTTTAACTCGTTTTTTCAATGTGTGAATCCCAGCACGTTTTTATCCATTGATCAATATGAAACAAAAGTAAAATCCTTGAAGTTATATTATACTTTCAGTGTGGGTTTTGTGGGGCGATGGGGGCAAGTAGGTTTTTATTAAGGACAAATAAATTTTTCTCCCATTTTGTTCCTTGAACAAGAAGTATTTTTCAAAAGACACACATATATTGAATTTCTCAACTGTTTGTCATGTTACCAAAGTGTTTTATATTGTTTACTAGTTAATTATTAGCCATCCTCCGTGTATAAAACAATAAAAGAAAAATAAATCAAAATATTCATCCAAGATACTTGAAGCTATCACAATCCGTACGCCCCTAGTGGCACAGCAGCATCTCTGCGGAGTTATAACGCTAGAAACCGGGTTTTGATAGCCGTAGTGGGCAGAGCACAGATAGCCCATTGTGTATCTTTATGCTTAACTTAAAAAACACAACCCATACATCTTATTTTGAAAGTATTTTTTCAGAAGTTCTTTGCATGAAATTCTTTAATTTGAATTGATAATACAAGATCTTCTAGAATTTAGAATGAAACTTTAAAGAACCTGGCTTATTTATCAAATTCCCCCCAGTGACTCAGCGGTATGTCTGAGGATTTATAATGCTAAAAACGTGGGGGGGGGGGGGCACATCATAGATAGCCCATTGTGTAGCTTTGTGCTTTACTATAAACAAACAATTTATAAAATTCTTTGTGTGTACAAAATTGTACAATAGACAGGCATCGAATTCCACATTTTAGCGTTATAAGCACTCAGGTTTACTTTTGAGCTATCGGGGGGTTGCAGGTTGCAAACTTGTAAAAACGACTTCAGTCACTTCATGTTCCTCAAACACTGTGGATATAAATGGTTGTAAATTTTACATATCTTAATTAGAATCCCAAAATGCTCGAAATTTCTAAAAACGATCCCCCCCTTGAGTTTAGATACCCGCAGTGGGCAAAGCACAGATAGCCCATTGTGTAGCTTGGCACTTAACAACAAACGAACTCTAAAGTTGAAGCAATAGTGTCTGTTCATGATTTATAGTTTTTATAAATCTGTTAGCACGGTCACTAAATATGTTTATCTGTGTATGGATTTCTTCACAGAAACGAACTAAAATCCCAACCAAAACAAAATTAGATAATGAAAAGATTAGGTTTTCTTGTGACTTCGTCCAGTGTCTCCATACATATTATTTGTTTCACAGCATCACATTGAAACTTTCAATTCATGGTTTGTTTTCAAAAGGGAGGGAAGGAGTGGAAAAAGTTATGGTCTTTACCATAGCTGCTGATTTTACCAGTCGCACACCTATACTGTAAACTTAACGTAATGATCAGACTTAATACTTGCTACAACAATGGATTTCTTTACTGCTTTTTAAATTATCATCTTTTTTTTTCATCTATCATCGTAACAAACAGGAGCGGATCCAAGATTTTCAAAACGAAGAGGAGGCCCAGTTGAATGGATCGTGGAGAATCTGAAAGTGGTTTGCCCCCCCCCTCATCTGCAAGGCTGAAAACTATTTAAATAAGGTTGACATGCTTTTTCTGCTTCACTCTATGCTCAATCTCTCTCTTTTCCATCAAGGCTGATTTATACATATTCAAATGGAATCAAATGTTTATTCCACATGAGGAAGTATGAGATATGGTGATGGCGAATTATCTCAGTGGTAGCAGTATAGCTCCTATCTACAAATGTTCATGAATGCTTCTAGAGGTGCCTTTTAGGCAATCTTTTGTTTGGCTTGGTCATTGTGGAGCTAGATTGTCCCGAAATAGGAGTAACTTGATTCTATGATTCATGGTCTTTACACTGCAAGACATTAGTGTTGCTTGTAAGCACTTCTGGGATTCTGTGATGTTGTTTAGGCTTGTGATAATATGGTATTAATGTGGCTATTGAAGTTGAGTTATCCGTCAAATGTTGTCTCGAGGTGTGTCATTGTTTCTTCCCGAATGATAGCAATGTACACAAAGAAAGGTGAAGGATTGTTCACATCAGCATGCCTGTTGTTGATTGTGCAGAACATGGATGGGGCTTTAGCAAGACTGATGACCATTATTGTGTTATTTTATCACCACGTTAAGGACTGGTTGCCTTATGATTTCGATTTCGGCTTTGCTTAATCCTCAGGTATTAACTAGAATGTCATCAACACAGGTTAACACATTTGATTGGACTGTTAAGTTGGACTAGATCAATGGCATAGATTGGAAGAAGAATTTCGAAAGTGGTGATCCTTGATGCAGACCATTGTCGTTGGTGATACAATCTGATTGCCAGCTCTTTTGTTTCATGGTGCATCTTCTAATAAGATAATACAGTTACAAATCATATTACATGTGCTACTGTGATGTCTATTCTAAGAATTTTATTAGCAAGAATGTGCAGCTGAATTGTAGGCATCTTACATATTTGAAACTCCTACTAAGGTATTCCTGCCCAGCTTCAAAGCCTTACCATTATCAGCTGCGAATTCAGCATTATTGATTCATATTTACTTTTTACTACAATATCCACCTAATAATGATGGCAGTAGTGGCCCAGTCTGATATGGAAGCCTTCTACAGCTTTTTCTGGGATATTACCATTAGTATTTTGTTGGACGATGATTTGAGGACCTTTAAGACGCACCAGTTCATATTTCAGCGATGGTACTTGTTGCTCAGATATATTGATACTACAGCACTAACTTCAACAGGTTGGTTTCTTCAAATTTCTTAAAGTACGAAATTCTTACACTATCTCGACCTATAGCTCCATCGTTAGATATGTTTATGGCTCTGTATATTTCGTCCACGCTAAAGATGGTTTCCATATCAGCAAGTAGTTATGGCTCAAAGATATTGTTGTAGCTTGAGCCTCTCATGCATGTTACCATGGTTACATTGATTAATGTATCAGAGAATGTAGGCCTTACTTTGGTCTGTTTTTCTATTTTTTTGTAAATGCAATTCTCTGCATAAGTAGGCATTTTTGTAGTGACGAAGGAGAAAACAACAAACATCTATCAACTGTTGATGGAATACGCTTTAATATTAGAATTCGCATATCACATTACAATAACTGCTTATACAATTTCACTGAAACTTATGTGCACTATTTACCGGTTGAAACTATACTGCTTTAATGCAAGATTTTGAATTGACAGAAACTACTAAAAATACTTGTTTTTGCGTGTAGTGTTTAGACAAGCTCCACTTGAGCAATTAAATTAATATATGCAGAGGCTTCCTATAAAATTGAGCTAGCACTATTATTCTGAGACTTAGTAATTTGTAAAAATATACCATAGAAGTAAGTATTGCTTTTAAATTTCGCTTTTTCATGTTTGGTATAATACTTTTATATATAGATTACTTAACTATTTAACTCTGCACTCTGTACCACAATTCAAATGCAACTTATTAAATTCAGAGTGCTTTCTTACATTGAACCGCAGATGAAATATATTTGATTAGAAATGCAGCGTTCTCGTATATTACACTACAAATCATGCACAGTTTGTGAAATAAACAGTGCTTCATATTCGAGCATTGTATAACCTGTTAAATGTTTTTACTTTATTCTACATACAAGACACTACTGGCTAATTTAAGGCGCAGTGCTGTTTTAAGCACAATCAAGGTAAGATACTACTATTTAGATAAAGAGAGCCCCCCCCCCCCCCAGTGGCACAGCGGTACATCTACGGACCTACAACGCTAGAATCCGGATTTCGATACCCGTGGTGGGCAGAGAACAGATATCCCATTGTGTAGCTTTTTGCTTAATTCCAAACAAACAAACAATTTAGATAAAGAGCAATTAAGCCAACTCAAGATGAGATACTACTGGTCGGATGGGTAGTGCTGTCTTACAGTAGACACAAAATGAAACACAACTGGTTAGATACAGAGTAATTTATTACTGTAGACTTCAGGTGAGACTATTCATGTTAAATAATTATAGTCTCCTTTGGGATAAGAAATGATCTTGGAAGACTAAGGAAATAGATTGGGTATATTGGAGAAATAACTGCTAAAAATGACTTCGCATACGTGAATATTGTAGGTTTTGATATCGTCTCAAATTCTGCATTGTCGTTCCGTTTTTGTAAAATGCATTTTTTTGTTGGCTTTCTGTTCCTATGTATTAATAAGAGCATGAATGTTAAAAGAACATGACAGACGAGTGATATGGACCAAAAGAAAAAAAAATAGTTAATTCGTCTACTACTGGTATCTACCATTGGTTGAGCTATGACGTATACAACAGAAGGCCGTGGCGGCGCCTACTGGATGAGATTCCAGCCCGCTAACAGTTAGCTCCGTGCCACCAGCAAAACCACTGCACTTATTCGCTCCTGTTCGACCTGAATATTAACGGGAACTTTGCTTAAACTGCAAACAAATAATATTTATTGTTCGGTTGAACTTTGCGAATCTCTAGCGTTCTTCCGAATCGTCTTAATGAATACGTAGTAAACTCTAAATCTGATTTTGAAATCTCAACATAATTTCAGAATATTTATTGTTAAAATGTATACATGAACTCGTAAGTAACATGAGTTGCTTTTAATTTTTTGGAGTTTTTATCTGCAAAAATCCCTCAATCTAATTAAGTATTAGAATAAACATGGTGGTCAGTGCCTCACGGACATCCCAGTCCTCAGCTCTGCCCGAAGTCCAGAAGCAGAAACAGCTTCCCAATGAAGAATTATCCGAATCCGCAGTCCTACAAAATCGTATCAGCGATGGCACAGCAGAGGTAAGATTTATTGGAGGAAACAACGTATAGTATCTTCATAAAAATATCTTATAACACTTCAAGAATGTTTACTAGATATAAAAATACCATAAAACATTAAATCAAATATTTTGCAAGTGTTTAAATAGAACTATGTTTATGTTTTCTCTGGCTATTCTATAATTTAATGAGCATGTTTGAAATTTCTTGTTGATTTTATTAAGTAAACAGCGAAACACGTTACTTATGAAAACGCTGCTTAAAAACATCACCAGCCAAATGTAAGAAAAACGCCAACAGGGAGAAGTATCAAGATTTAAAATGGAAAAGGATTGAAAACAGTAAAGGTAATCTGTGAGGCTTAAAAAGGCAAAAGAAACTCAAGACGAATTTTATCTTAGACCTTTTTGTAGGTCATCGTTATTAGTTTTTTAGCTTTTATGTTCATGTTTCTTGATACAAAGCAGCTGTAATGTTTCCCATAAATAACAATGTTGGTTATGGATGTTCAGAAAATCGGTATACACTCAATTTAAAATGATGAAACAATTATTTTAACTATTCTCAGCTTTCTTATCGCCAATAGCAAGCATAATATGATATAATCACATGGACTTTGTATGTATCTGTGTTAAAGTTTAAGAATATAAAGGCATTTTGAATAGATAACTTATTTCAGGTGACCACCGCATAAGCTTGTTTTTCAAAATGCAAAAATCGTGGCTATGAAAAAAATAATAATATATTTAAAACTAACAAATCTGTGCTTAGTGTAATATATCATGTACACATATCCATTTTAGCGTAGTCTTGTCTCAACTTAGTTTGTTTTAGCTTTCGTACTGTGGGTTATAACTACCATGGAGTCCTGGGGCTTTGAGTAACGCAAATCACGCATTACTGCTTTGAGGGTACGAATTCACGTATTTTAACGTATTCATACACGTGGAATCGTATCATCGTTGTGCAACAGAATTATGAATTTTATAACGCTTCGTAACAAGATAATGATAAAAAAATAGATAACATTTTTGTGTTATGAGAGAAATTAAGATAACAATCTACAAATTGAAAGTATGCACTTTACTTCTGAAGCACAAATACCCCAACTTCACACGTGTGAAGTAGTTCAGTGGACATCGATCGTTTGATTAATTAAGAGGATCCAGGAACTTGTTTATCTATACATGACCTAAAAGTTTATCGATATTATGTATTTTTAAATGTCTAAAAATGCATTTGCAAGATTTAAATTCATATACAACGTAAGACAAAATACCGTTTCTTGTTTAACAAGGCGACATATTGGGCGATGTCTGATGCTCAGAAAAGTTTCAGAATTCCAACTGATAAAATTAATAGCATATATTATGAGTTTGGAAGATAAAAATAATTTAAATCTACATCAGCAGGTACAGATATGATATTTTAGTTTTAACACTTAGGGAGAAAATAAATTAGTTCACCAATTTCTTTAAAACAAGAGTATAATGATAATCTTTGTTTATCCAGTTGACTTCTTTCATTGTGATTTAACTTATTATTTTTTCCTCCCAGAAATAAGATAAAATGTATCATTTTTTAAGAGAACCTAGTTCAAACAGTATTAGAATAACTCCGGTTAGAGGAGCTGTTTATAAAGAAATTGCTTCTAACATCTACAAATATGAGAAAATAATGCTACTTTAACATCCTGTTGTAATAGTTGCATCATTTTTTAAGAGAACCTAGTTCAAACAGTATTAGAATAACTCCGGTTAGAGGAGCTGTTTATAAAGAAATTGCTTCTAACATCTACAAATATGAGAAAATAATGCTACTTTAACATCCTGTTGTAATAGTTGCATCATTTTTTAAGAGAACCTAGTT
>NW_013669419.1:48880-51404 GCF_000517525.1 Limulus polyphemus
ACCATCTACAGATATGAGGTGGACCTTTTGAAAGCGCTCGGGTTATAGGGTTTTATTCATTTCAAAATATTACTGCATGCTGAATCGTATATATCATTTTTGAAACCTCAAAATGATATTTTGACAAGAAAAATAATTACATTCTTTCTCTCTGGTCTTTTAGGCTTAGGTGCAACGCTCTTAACATGTCTGAATACAAAACAAAGAATGCACATCAATAAATTGTTGTTGAATTAATACCTATATACCTATCTGGTTCACTTTATAAGCTGCACAGTTTGAATTACTAAAGTCTCACAACATAACGTTGCTACAAAATTGCTAAGTTTCACCTTTAATCGTAAATAGCTTCCTTAAAAAAATCAGCTTAAAAGAATAGCAAAAACAAGTTCTACTTTTTTCATCTTGTTTCTAAAGGTGACTTTCTTCCAAATTGTTTTTCGACTGCCAAAACTTCATCATACTTAAATTAATTAGTTTTTGTTGTCCTTTCCATAATGGAGGAACGCGCATGCGGGTTAGCCACAGCTCCCAGGAAAAATTCGATTGAACTCAACTCACTGTATGCATCACGAGTGGGAACAAGCAGATGCGAGTTCTACAATATACAGGCAAATAGTTGTTGAAACAGGACTAAATCAAGTTTCCCCATATTTGGGTGTTCGAATATCCTAATTAACTTCTAGCGTGTTGCATTTGCCTTACGGCAATGAGTGAGTGTTGTTACATAAATTATTTTTGTTTTATATCAAAGTTTTCTGTGCGAAGCATTTTGAACTTCACCAAGGAAAAAAAAATAATTGTTGAATAATCTTCGACATTCTGAAAAACTGGTATATATTTTGCAGCAGTGTCTTATCTACATTTATGAAGTTTTGTCTTACGTTTTGTCATATTAAATTAAAAACTTCTTTAACTCTTTCGTGAGTACTTTGCATCAGTATGTCTCAATTAAACTTTCATGCAGAAACTTTAGCTTACATCAAAGGTAAAATTTTTAACCGTTCCTTCAGTCATTTATAAAGTATATATTACAAAGTTTTTTTTTATATTTGCTCATGAGAAATATTTTATTAAGTTGAAAACCAGGACAACACCTTAATAAGTGAATTTTCAAATTTCCTGTCATTAACCTTCAATGGTGTTGTGTTGTACCCGCTAGCGATCCTATTTTTTATTTTAACTTATGAGGCCTGCAAAATGGCAATCATTTCTTTCCAAGTATCTTTCTCCGAACTTTCCGTTTCTCTTGCAACATTTATGAACAACTCAGTAGTTTTGTTTGCGAAGCTTATAGCTGCTGCCCTCTCCTCGATTTTTTCTTTTTTTTTGTAGACAACTATTACTGTGTTAAAAGTCACTCACTATCCTGGGTTTCTATTTACAGTATTACTTATTTTGCTTTCACAACTAGATATATTTACTTTAAAGATCTCTCAACGATACTTCTAGATAAACGAACACTCCCCAAGTACGTGACTTTTTAGAGCGGCTAGAAAGTGGGCTAACCCTTGTAGAATGGTTTCCCCTCATGAAAACTAAGTACTGCAGAGAACAATTCTTGAAATGGTGAAATGTACTTCACCACTACGGAATAAAATAAAATATTATAGAAACAAAAAAAGTAATGATGAAAAAAATCCTTCATCTAAAAATCAGCTTACAAATTCAAGTGTTTAATAAATACATATGACGTTTGGATAGCACTAACAAGTTGTGTTCATTATCACATTAAATATATATATATATATATATATATATATAATTTTTTGAATACACACGAAATATGTGAAATAAATGAAAGGCATTAAAAATGTGATGGATGAAACAGAAGTAAATACATTTTATTTTCCTGATTTATTTCGGGTTTTTTTTACTGGGTTTGCAGTTTTCTTTAGCGTGACAAAGGCCTATCGTTCTTTTCTAGCACGGAATTTACAAAATAAACATTATTATATGAATAATGAGCTTCTGACAGGTGGAAGTAGAATCTGGAGTTAAAATGTTCTTTATTGACTTTATAGCAATTTATACTAGTAACATGAAAAAACAATATTTATAAAACGTATCGACTTTACAGCAATGTATACTAATATCATGAAAGAACAATATTTGTGAAACGTATCTACTATTATACTAGTAACATGAAAAAACAATATTTATAAAACGTATCGACTTTACAGCAATGTATACTAATATCATGAAAGAACAATATTTGTGAAACGTATCTACTATTATACTAGTAACATGAAAAACATTATTTATAAAACGTATCGACTTTACAGCAATGTATACTAGTATCATGAAAGAACAATATTTGTGAAACGTATCTACTATTCTACTAGTAACATGAAAAAACAATATTTATAAAACGTATCGACTTTACAGCAATGTATACTAGTATCATGAAAGAACAATATTTGTGAAACGTATCTACTATTCTACTAGTAACATGAAAGAATATATTTATAAAACGTATCGACTTTACAGCAATGTATACTAGTATCATGAAAGAACAATATTT
>NW_013669419.1:52153-53122 GCF_000517525.1 Limulus polyphemus
CCCACGGCCGAAAGGGCGAGCATGTTTGGTGTGACAGGGATTGAACCTGCGACCCTCAGATTGCGAGTCGAGTGCCTTAACCACCTGGCCATGTCGGGCCTAATAATGATAGTACAGAACCAAGTGTTATGGAGGCTCCATCATTCACATTCATGCCCACTTTTCTGATGAATGAATCAAAGATAAATATAGATTATTTATCGGATTTAGGAAGTGATTTTTCTACTTGGTTTAAGATTCTAATTAATTCTCCAGATTCATTGTAATAACCTAGTCTAATATAATTGATTACAGTAGCATACTGAGGGCCTGCAAAGGAGAAACCCACCCTGTACCATCAGGTAAATCATGCCAGCTAAGGGAATACTGTAATTCGGCCAAGACCACTTCCCACGAATCTTTAAAATGAATAAGTCTCAGAAGATGAGCAATATAACTCGTCAGAATATTGCTGACAAAATAATTCATGAGTCCGCTATTGCTAGATAACGTCACGTACATTTGATTACTGATGAAAAACGAGTACCAGTGTTATACTTAGCATTATATAACGACAACTCAGATCTGATCGAGGGATCCAGCTATTAAATTTGTTAGGATATTTTTTGCATTTTACGAAATACTGTTTATTTTTACCCCATCCTCAATCTCGTAGTATTTCTTTCACGGCGTAGGCGTTATTTCTGGACTTGATTACTCGGTGTAATTTTTATAAAATGTGCCACTTAATATTTCTCCAAGATAGTCTTGCAGTTTACACACTAGGTAATCTCTCTCCAATCTCTTGTGAATCGTAAAGATTTCGTCTGCTCATCTAGGCATATAACCTTTCTTACACTGACGGTTTACTTTACTAATACGTACTCGACCACCTACTCTAAACTGAACATTTACTTTGGTAGGATATTTCTAAAGATTCTTCTACACCATAGACTCGTTAGAGTAATTGTTTGTTTGTTTGTTTGTTTG
>NW_013669419.1:53350-56621 GCF_000517525.1 Limulus polyphemus
GATGAAAAACGAGTACCAGTGTTATACTTAGCATTATATAACGACAACTCAGATCTGATCGAGGGATCCAGCTATTAAATTTGTTAGGATATTCTTTGCATTTTACGAAATACTGTTTATTTTTACCCCATCCTCAATCTCGTAGTATTTCTTTCACGACGTAGGCGTCATTTCTGGACTTGATTACTCGGTGTAATTTTTATAAAATGTGCCACTTAATATTTCTCCAAGATAGTCTTGCAGTTTACACACTAGGTAATCTCTCTCCAATCTCTTGTGAATCGTAAAGATTTCGTCTGCTCATCTAGGCATATAACCTTTCTTACACTGACGGTTTACTTTACTAATACGTACTCGACCACCTACTCTAAACTGAACATTTACTTTGGTAGGAGATTTCTAAAGAGTCTTCTACACCATAGACTCGTTAGAGTAATTGACGTACATTGATATGATTTGACTACTGCAATAATATGATTGATTATAGGCACTGACCAGATTTTTCAATACAGATGTGTACTTGTGAGTTCCGTGATGTGTAAAATAGCGCCAAATTCTAGTTTTAAGAGTAGGATTAGATCGCTCTACTAGAGACACTTCTGTTTCATTCTTTTTGATAATTCCATGACAGAACACCACTGGAGAGCTTTCTTTCTATATATATTTCTGAGGAAAGCAGTCGATGTTATCCAAGTTCTCATGAGCCGACCATTCCATTTTGACTTTAATTGGTTCCATGTCTTGTGAATGAAAGGTCTGATGATGTTGTTACATCTAATTTAACGGCTTTTTTATCATCTACAGGTACCATATAATTTTGTATAAAAATGTGTTTCGTTTTCTACTGAGTTTGATAATCATATGCACTAATCATCTATAAACTTTGGGTTAGTAAAACGAGTGTACCATTTCTTCAGGAACAAAAAATAATTCGTTTTATGTGTTCCATGTTGTTTTAGTTCCAGCAGCTTTTCCAATAGTACGCCCTACAAAGCCACCAAGTAATGAAAGTATAGGAGCTACAAGTAATGGTCGAAACTCTTCTTTCTGTATTAGTAAGTTTCTTTTCTGTTTGATTGGCTGTCAACTCTCTCAATAATGATCTGTGTCCACTAAGGCTCTGTTTTTGTATATTCGTCATGGGAACGTTACCTTTTAAAACATTTACAAGCACATTCAACAATACATATGATGAAAGCATTTTTTAACTCCGGCATCATTCATTTAATCTGTTTACATGTTGCTTTGTGTAATACACAGAGCATCTTTAGATGTTGTTTAACTGTAAAGTCCGTGATGATTAAACGAGTTTTACTTGCATGCACAAATAAATATAAGGCATATAAAAACTGTTTATTTATACAATACTATACATTTAGATTTATATAAATTTACTTTTTCACACTACGATGATAATGTTCACTCGTATGACATAAACAGGATATAGTTTACGCTGGAAGTTAACTAGCACGCGGACATCCACTGAGTACCAACTTGTAGCATGGAATGCTCAGCAAGATTCCCAGGATATCGGGTTCGTTTTTACCCTTTGTGTTGACTGTCATGAAGTTTTCTCTGGGCATTCTGGCTACACTCCATAGATAGGGATAGTAAAGTTTTCCAAGGTGTATTGTGAATGTAGCAGGCTACCCATTCAATCTGGCAGTAATGTGTGTTCGAGAGATAATCAGCTGAAAATGGTGGCTTAATTAAACATAAATACACCTACATTTCCAGTAGATAAACATTTGAATACAAGTTTTCTAATAACATAAGGCCTGTGTATCAGATAAAATCCTTCTAGTCCTATCACGGCCACAGCCATGTTAATCACTGAATATATATTTAACGTAAAACGTTGAAATACACGTTTGTTTTTTCCACTTAAACTCATCAACTCTGCAGTGATAAAAGGTTTGATTTATTAGATTGTAAATAATTATGAAAATGTTCAGGCAATACTTCGAAAAATTGGGTGTTAGTAATATTTTACATTAGTTTAGTGCACAGGCGTTAAAATTCACCGTAAAACTACACAATGTTTTCAGGAATAGGATAAATAACATTGCGATGATGGGTCAAAGTACTGCTTAGAAACAGAGTTTTACCAAATCCTGTTGGACATAACACTAAACTTTTAAATGTACATTGGAGACGACTGTCCATCTCGAGCTTTAATGAAAAATAAGTGAAACAGATCTCACATTATATAGATCCTGTTGAATCTGTGGAGAAAAAAAGAACAATTCATGGTTGAACGATTGAATGAAAAATGGCATTTATATCATAGATTTCAATACTGACACTACTGTAATTGTGAAATAACATGATAAGGCAGATTATGTGTCCTCTATAAAACAAGCATTTTGTATATATTAAAATGTAAATGTAATTAACATTTCTGAGATAACTATAACATTAAGTGTAATCACACACATGTGTATTCTACGAATATAAAACACTTGAATCAGCATGTGCAGTATTTCTGGAATGCGGCATGAACCTCCCCATCTGTGGTTCCGGTATATCACAAGACCACACGACTGATCTTTCAGTGTACGTACATTCCCTCACTCCCCACTGTGTCACAGATAACGTTATTTGAAGAACGTTTACATACGTATAATTTAGTAAAAGTGTGTTTGTTTGTGTGTCTTTCAGTGCTATGTCCGCTGCTGGAAATCGAACCCCGGATGTTAACACTGCAAGTTCGTAAACTTACCGCTGATTCACCGGAGGACGTTTAATAAAATAGATTGTATCTTATACTTGTATACATAAATTGAAATGATATAGAGAAGTTGTGTAGATGCTGTGACAAAATGGTGTTGCTATTTCTCTTAGTTTGTATCATCGAAAATTTAAGATTCCATATACGAATAATTTTTTTTTATCTACGGTCGTTTAAAAAATCATAAGTAAAACTGTACTACATTACAATTAATAACACATATGTAGAGTTTGTACATTTCACTAATCTAGCGATACTAAATAGCACTTTTCAGGGCTATGCAGAGTGATAGTGTAAGAATATCTAGAGTTTGAATGTTAAAAAAATAATAAAAATTTTCAGCCTAACTACAACAAAATGGTAATTTTAAGTATTCAAACGCTTTGTTTTTTATTGAAGTAAAACAAAAAAAGCTGACCATAATGATAATGCAGAATCAATATAGTGCCTTAAATTTGAGCAAACGCGGAATAAACTAGTGTATATATAGTCAGATTTTGTTAAACAAGACCGATGTCTGTAGGTTTACTTTCTTCTTAG
>NW_013669419.1:57526-77549 GCF_000517525.1 Limulus polyphemus
TCTGCCTACAAGAAAATCTGTCACCAAAGTACACCAATATATATAGTCACAAATGTAAACATAAAGTCCGACTGTATTACATTATAATTAGTGATACATATGTAGAGTTTGAACATTTTATATATAGGGCGTCAAAAACACACACACACACACACACAAACAGTTCTTTCAGGACTACATAGAATGTTACTGTACAGATAAGATTATCTAGAGTTTGTATGTTTTATGGAAAACAGGTCTATACATAGATTGAAATACACAACTATTCATGAAGTATGATCTATAATAAATCAAACTGTAAAATTTAAAAATGTTCAGTATAACGTAATCACATACTGAAGAACGTTGATATCTGTTGACCATGACCTTCAGTGGCTCAACGAAAAGTCTGAAGGCTTATAATGTTAAAATATGGGTTTCGCTGCTTATGGTGGACACAGCAAAGATAACTCATTGTGTAACTTTCCGTTTAACAACAAACAAACGATTTAAACTGTTGGGCATGACAACCTACAATACTCTCTGGTGGCTCAATCGTCAACCACGTAAGAAACATCTGCCTACACATCATCCATAACCTCATTGTCTTACACTTTGGCCATTTAGTAACACGCTCTGGTGCCATTTTATTACTTTTGTTACAGTTACTTTTATATCTACTCCAAGGATTGTCCGTATCCGGAAAAAAAATATCGTTAAGACACTCGCCCGAGGTACATGAACACGTGAGCCACGTTTGGTCCCTCTAGCATGTGAGTGAGTGTATGAACACACTTCGTAATAAGGTATCCCCTGGATCCCTAGGGTGAGGGGCAGTAACAGAAATACCTATGCCAGATTCGGGTTGAGCGACTCTGAAAGCCTACTCCTTAACCTCCATCATGACTGGGTGACTTTGTAGGGAGACTATGCCATATAAATTTCCCTTAGTCCGCTTGCCAAGTTTGGTCCTGGGTAGCTCTAAAACCGTTGAAGGAATTCGTGGACAAACACACATCACGAAGTTAATGTAAGAGCTAGCGAGAACAACAGTTTTTCACACACTTTCTTGTGTTTTGTAAATAGGCTATCTATCTATCGATCTGTTTGTCTGTGGAGCAAGAGTGCCCCAGTGGTCAGCGTACTCGTACTGTGAATTCGAGCTGTGGATGCGATAACTTTTCTCACTATTTGATCAAAGAAGAGAGTAACCCAAGAGTTGGTAGTGGTTGCTGTGTCAGTTCGAAATTACTGACGGCTATACACAGATAGTTATAAAATAAACACAGACTAACAATTTTAGAAAATCCAATATTATACTTTGGTTCGTTTTGATGTGTGTGGGGGGAGGGGAGGGTAAAGAATGATAAGTGAGCATTAAATAAAAAGCACTGTTCCTAATTATTTATTAATTTACTTTTTATTGTAAATATGTTGACATTAAATTTACGAATGCGTGATGAAATTAAGACACCATACGTGTTTAGAAATAATAATGAAAACTACATCCTACAGGCATCGCATGTGTCTGAATCTCTGTCACAATCCTGCCTTTTAAATGAAAAAAAGCTGATCTGTCTATTAAATTTACTTCCCAAGCTCTGAAGATGTAATAAATTCATATCGTCCACGTGTTCCTAGAGGGATAAAGAGACTGTCTCAACGGTTGTACGTGTACGTGTTTCATAGTTTCTTAAACATACAGATAGGGAAATGTTATAAGTATTTCGATTTTTTTTGTAAGTATTGTGGGCAACAATAACTGTATCTTCCCTATGCTAACATTATAGATACAACCACCATGCAAGTAAATTGTCTATAACAGGCTTCTTTTGTATCGTTTTACCCATTTTTGAAAGCGTTTCGTTTTTTGTTTTTTTTTTCATACACGAGTGAATGCAGAATAGTATTATATTCATGTGTTCGTATTTTACATTCGAGAGTAGAAACTATGAATATAAATACACGTAACGTTGGACAAGATGTGTGAGGTCTTTAATATACAGAAATTATTCTGGTTTTCTAAAAATATAAAAAATGATACTTTATGTTATTAAAACCTTACCAAAGATGTTGAGTAACAGCTTTAAACATTACTTTAAGTTCTTGTATTTGTGTATTGTTTTATAAATACAAGGAATTAATTCATTGGTTTCCTTTCGAATGGCGATAGTATGTAGAACCACAAACCAGAGTGTAAGTTAAATCATCCAATAATTTGTTTTTCCACATGTTATTTTCAAAGTTGACTGAAAGTAGATGCAATACTGTTAAAAAGGTGTTTTTTTTACACAAATTAGTGTTTGCGTGGAAATATATTCCACTACAACACATTAAAAACAATTCTAAGAGGTGCTATAATCATAGATACCGAAAAAAGGTGAAGAACATTAATAAGTTATTTCCTCATATCTTGCTCCAATTTCATTTGTTTCTCTTTCATCTTCATTCAGCGCACGTGAAAACATACCGGTAAACGATATTAAAATACAATGAAAGCACACTGATTTATTTTTACTTATGAAGTCTGTTTTTAGACAAAAGAAGCTTTTTCTATGAATCTTTATCTTAAAGTACGTAATGTTGAATAACATCTTAATGAAACAATAAGAATAATTAATCTTTACTGGAATTGAAAATCATGCACGTGCTTTGTAGCTTTGTTCCATGAATGTTTTTTTATAATTACATTTAAAGTTACGTTTAAAAGGCAGTGTTTGTTTGTGCGAAAACGGAAACCATTTTATAATTCTTCTGTCCAAATTTTTTTTTTTCCGAGTATAGAAACTTTTCAACTGAATTATTTTTAAAAGGTATATATTATTTTTACAATTTTAATTCACTGATGTACAAACGTTGAAATACATTATAGTCAAACGATTCTCACCACGTCGTTCCCTGTCGACACGTCTCGTCAAACACTCTCTGACGATCTTTCATCGCTATAATAACCCTGCAGCATTAATTGTAGTGTAAAGAGTTCCATCGTAAGGCTGTCATGTCTAAAACGCACCTCTCCTCTCTGTCTATTTTCTATAAAGATCCCCATTGACTGAGCAGTAAGTTCTGAGGGCTTATTATAATAAAAATTGGATTTCCACACTTGCGGTAGGCTGAACACAGATAGTCCTTTGTCTAACTTTGTGTTTTACAACAAACAAACAAGTTTTATATAAGTAATCTATTGCACGAGAACAACGATTTCCCAGCACACTTTTCAACAAGCAAATCACAAATAATTCCATGGGCGCTGCATCTGGCGACTTCAGAGGTATGTCTTCGTGTGGAAGTTCTAAGTCTCTGAACACAATGTTTTGAAAGCGTATGAATATTTTGAAAAATCATACCCGTCCCAAAAGTAATCAGTTTTCTATGGAATCGCACACTGCCTAAATAACGCAAAATAAGATACAGTTCTGATAGATGCCGTTGAATTGTGACTTTACATCGGCTGTGGTGATCTAATGAATTGCTGATTTGCATATTCAAATTTATTTTAATATGACGTACTCTAGCCTTTGTAGAAACAAAAGGGTTTTTACTGTTGTTACTTTTGAATGTATAAATGGAATTTCTAAGTAGAAAATTACCTAACTAGAAATTTTATTTGTTTTTTTTAGTCTGTTGATCTCTTGATTTTTCCACTACTTTTCGAATAAAGTAGATGCAGATTTTATGATGATAAATAAATATATATATTTTTTTTAAGTCTCTGGAAGCTACCAGGCGGATGATGGCGTTATGCGAGGAGGTAAGCGTTTTTCTTGTTCTTGTTTTTACATACTCTGTTATTTTAATTAAATGATATTTCCAAATTGATGCTACTATGTTTTATACACGACTGGCTACAGAATGAGTAGAACACTAAACTCAAATGTAAATTTTTAAAGAAGTTTCATTCCAGCCCGACGACGTGAATGCTTACCTTGTATTAGTTTCAAATATTTAAGTACGGAGATTAAATTCATGAAATCGATTAAAGAATTTCATTTTCTTTTTTTCTTCAAGAAGAAAATAATATTTGAAATAACATAAGTAACAGACTTTTGCCTCGAACCAATTTATTTACATATAGATAAAGAAAAAAACATCAATAGAAAACCAAATTCAACGATGTATCTTTTATTCAACCTATCAAAATCCAAGATCTTAAAACTGCTCTTAGCCCTCTATTTTATCTCTAACTATTTTTGAAAGACAGTTATTTATTAGAAAATATCATATCATTGCTATACGAATGCTATATTCTTTTCTTAATATGCTTTCACTAGCTGTACTAGTTGGATTGTTAATATACCTAGTTGTATTATTTTTCATTTTTTTATTATACTTTTACTTATAGTTTTATTATAGATATTGTTTTGCATTGTTGGCTTGGTATGTGGATTTAGAACTAACGTAAATCTCCAAGGCTGGACGAATCTCGTGTGATATTACTGGGTTTACGGTCGAAAAGATCGTTAAAAGTGAGGCTACCCAACTAATGAAAGAATACATTCTAATCTTTACACCCCCCAGTGGCACATTGTAAGCTTACAAATTTGCCATAGTAAAATCCTGGATTCTACTGCCGCGCCGCAGACAAAGGAGATAGTTCACTGTGGCTTTGCTTTAAAAAATCTAATATTCGTTAGTAACAACGTTAGAAAGGCATAATTAGTTAGTTCTACTCGTTATTGGGTTGATTTTTAGTTTTGATCTAAGCATGTAGTTTGCTTTGATCTGAAGTTAACCTGAAGAAATACTTACTTTATTCGACACTTCTTTAGGGCTTTCAATATATGATATATATAAATATATATACATATGTATCTATATATATATTTACATTATATTTCCAAAAGTATTGGACAGCACATTCCAAAGGTTATTGGCCTGTTCCTATTGAATTTGCATATAAATCCCGTTTCGCATTGCTGCATAGAGCTTACGAATGCCAGCAACTGCCACAGTCCTGTGCCATAAGATAAAAGCTCATTAACCTTCCAAGATAACTGGTTATGCGATTCGTTAGACTAAAAATCAAACCGTCCGCCCCAAATTAACCTCTCCTCGTCTTGTGGAATATAACTACGCGTCGTTTATTCGGACTTTAATGACAGTTTAATACTGCAGTTCATCACATTCAATGTGGGTAAAGATATCGATGTTGCTGGACTTCCCAGGTGGATTAGGTGGTGAAAAACAATGAAAACCATTATATGAAGTGATCTCACCATCTTCTGTCGCAAATACCTTTAAAGTCGTAAAAAAATAAACAAGCGATCATTATCATATACTCTATGTGGTTTATGACTGACGTATAATCGAGTAATTTACATTTTTATGTCTGGATGTCGTTGGACACTAATTGAATCAGATAGTATTTATGAATTTATTGCGTGCTAATTCTCCTAATGTGTACTTTCATGGCATGATGACACATCGCCCAGTATTAAACAAATTTCAAGAAAGTTCCATTTTCACGTTAGAATAGTTCCACATGTCTTTCATGAAGAGCAATGGTTTGGGTTTCATTAACTGTAATGTAGGTAATAAGTTTCAAGCACAGCTTACCCACTTCTTTAATTAGGCACGAATTATCCGTATCAATTGTTTGGCTTATATTCAGTTGACATTCTAAATCTTTCCAGTGTTGAAATTCTTCTGTGTAATCTTCTGATTTTCATATTGACTGCTCAGCAATTCAAATTAGGGACTGTTATGCGTGAACTCTATGGGCCTCTAATTATATAGGGCTGTTAGGATTGAAAGATTTCAAATTCTTTCCCAACAGAGAAAACAGACATCGTAAGTGTTTTTATGCAAAAAGAAAGACATTAATAGAGTGTTTTTTATAGAAGAAGAAACTCTATTATACAATGTAAGATTGTTGTTTTACACATGAAGACACACTGTAGACGTTCTTCAATACAGGAAGAAACACTGAAGGTGTATTGTTTGACACAGGAAGAAACAGTAGGTGTGTTCTTCAACACAGGGGGAAACAGTTTAAAGTTGTTTTACACAGAAAGAAACACCGAAAGTGTATTGTTTGACACAGGAAAAAGCCCTGTAAAACTGTTGTTTGACACAGAAAGAAATACTATAATGTGTTGTTTAATACAAAAAGAAACACTGCAGAAGTTTCGGGTATATTTGACGAGACATTGGTTTCCAGAACGTTATGATGCAATTAAATCTATCTTTGAGTTTTTTGTAATGATAGTTTGCATTAATTTCTAATATTTAACACAAAACACTGAAAGCCATGCAAAGAAAAATATTTCATGAATTCCCGTCTATTTCTGTTTCAAATTGCATTAGGTCAATATGATCCGAAACGTAACATGCGAGTTAACACCAGAAGAAATAGTGTAAGCTGTTGTTTAACACAGGAATAAATATGTCAGAGTGTTATTAAGACTAGAAGAATCAGGTCAGAGTGTTATTAAGACAGGAAGAAACATCGAGAGTGTTGTTTAATATAAATTTAAATAAAATTGGCTTTCATTGATTAAAACAAGCTAATTTACTGATAGAAACATTTTAAAAATTACAAAAGATGATTTGTTTCAATTGTGGAAAGTGAATCAATAAACAGTCGGTCCGCTGTATAGTATCGACTTATGAATTAGGCGCAATGCCATAATATTATTGATACACCCAAGTTAAGTTAGGTTACTATATAGTTTATTAAACAGGACTCAGAAACCCTATAAATCTTGTCTCTTCACAAGTTGTAGCGCCACAAAAGACATTCTGGGCTACAGAGTTTCGAAAATTCTCATCTATTTTGTATGCTGGTTTGGTAAAAGATCGTGTAAATTATTGACATTTCAATGTAATCAATGTTTAAAGTGGTTGATAATGAATCGTTTTTAAATAACAAAAAAAGAAAACAACAACTTTTTTGTTTTGTTGGAATAATTGTGTATCGGTAGTTCTTACCAATGATTCTGTAATGGAATATCTTGTAGTGAGTTTAGTTGGATCTTTTGGGACTTCATTATTGCCGGTTATTTAAGGAAACGCACACATGCAATATTGTAAATAAAACATAGAGCCAATGATTGTGAGGTAACTAGTGGCCACATAATCCAAAGCTTACACGTGTCACCTGTAATGCTATAGTCTATACCTATGAGGGTGTTGGACACTGTTTTGAGTCCAATATCTTGTTCATTTTAAGTTTAAAAGTTAAGATCCTGAGAGGAGTGGATGAGGTATAGTTTTATGAATATCCAGATGTAGATATACACCTTTTAAAAAGGTTCAGTCTCTTTTTCTTTTTTCACGGAGTATTGTATTTTTACAAGGGTATATTGAAAAACAGAAAAATCAATGATATTTTATATGATGCTTATTATTTTTGCCAGCAATATGTGCATAGACTGAAAAGAACAGTGGTGGGAAAAATTTGAAGAGAAACAATCTCGTTTTATGAATAAGACAGCGAGCGACCCTTGGCATTATTACTGTAGTGATTTCTTCCACCGCTGCTTCCACACATCATTATGTTATAAGAACTAAATACTTTCTTTTAAATTACGCGTTAAATATCTTTAAAATCTCGTGTTGCACAATCCATGTGGTTAATTAAATCCAGAAATGTTGTACATTACATTCGAAAGAGTTATATCTCGTTTGCATGAAACAATTACGGTATCTAATGTATGTTCGAAAGTTCGTGCTCTCAAAAACAGGACTATTGTACTCAGTCTGAACTCTATAGAATGACCAAAAGTAACAGAAGAGACAAACTATGGAGCTACTTAAAGCAACATATAGAAATGTAGTTTTTAAACTCATGCTCTCACTGTCGTGATACTGGATATCACGTTCACAATGCACTAGTGCCCATGCTCACATGTAATATATCTTACTTTAAGTTCATGATACACTAATACCCATTCTCACATGTAATATATCTTGCTTTAAGTTCACAATACATAGTACCCACAGTGAACTTAAAGTACTATGACATTATTCATGTGACAAGGGTACTGTGTCACAGTGAACTTAAAGTACTATGACATTATTCATGTGACAAGGGTACTGTGTCACAGTGAACTTAAAGTACTATGATATCATTCATGTGAGCATGACACAGTACCCTTGTCACATGAATAATGTCATAAGTTTATAATGTAAGAGTTTTGAAGCTGTCAGTCATTACATATGGTATATTTGATTGTTTAAACTTAAATTATATACTTATTTTTTTCATTTTAGTTAATTTGTTTATTTTTTTATTTTAATAGCAGTGTAGGTTTCATTCTTTAGAAATAAGATTCAAATTATTATCTTCTGAAGCATTAATTAGATGGTTCAAAATTCAATTTATGTTGTTTTAACCTAATAGTATGTTTCCTGTGATGTGCTTTATCATTTAATGAAAACCAATTTTTAATGTACACTTTTAGAGCAAAGATGCAGGCATTCGCACTTTGGTGGCGCAGGATGAGCAAGGAGGTAAAAAAGCGAGGAAACTATGAGGTTCTTGTGTTATAAAACTGGAAATACATTCTTTTTCTTCAACTCCGTTGTATCTGTCTTTCTGTTAATTGCCCGATCTAAAACAGCTTATCTCTCTCTCTTTTTTGTTTTTTGCCATGTTAACAACTTGCATTTTGAGCGTTGTCCTATAGAATTACTTTTCTTGCTCTGATACAAAAATATGGTTTTTTTCTTTCTTGTCTATCATTTCTATTGTTAGAGTAAAGAGGCAGGGATTCGAACTCTCGTGGCTTTAGATGACCAGGGAGGTAAGATAACACCCCTATATAAATGTGTATTTTTCTCTTTAAGAGTACTTATCATGTAAATTAGATGTTTGATGTAGAATAATAATTAACAATTAAAACTGGCATTATCTAATATAGAGTGAGAAAAGAAGTAATTAATGTTTAAATTTGTATCTGTATTAAGAATCTAATTAAATTTTAATACAGAGTTCCAGTTCTGTCAAAATTAAAATAACTAAGACCAATAAAGAACTTATGATGACATAATCTGTAAAACTAGTAAAAACTAATATAAAAGAAAACTTTATACGTTTGTTGTTTTTATAAATATTTTATGTCATATAATTAGAAATATGGTATAATTAATAAATACATGTGATTAGAGTTTTATCCTGTTCAATCTGATTTTAAAATTTTAAACTTCGTTTTAAACTCCACTAACTTGTCACAGAATATTAGTAAAGCACATATTTGAACATATAATTACAAATATGGTACTTTATCAAACATTACACGTGCTGTTCCTTTAAAATGTACAAATAGTTCATTCATCATTCGCTCAGCTAGTTACACATCAATTAGAAAAAAAAAGTTCCAAAATAACCTATCGCACTTGTTCCAAATATATCTGCGTTTTTCTTGTAACAAAAAAGCCTTTTTTCAGTGTTATCGTATTATGATAGAATTAGTTAGGTTTAGAAATATATCCCGCATTAAATTTAAAAAAAATGCCTAATGCTTTTTATCTCGATTTTTCGATTTAACAATACAATTAAAACTTATAGAATACTACTATTACAATAAAACGTAATGTAATAAGATAAAACGTATTGTTACCACCTGTTTCAGTAATATATTGTGAAGATAACCATTTTAGCTGGACCAAGGTTAATTATCAATTTAAATAAATGCTGAGCATGTCCGTATGGACGATTTTGAGTGCATGTTGCAAGAAGAGAAGTTAAGTATTAAGGATAAATCTGTATAATAGAATGCTCTATGTATTTTTATATGGCTAAATTGTTTAATATATTATGTATCAATTATGCTCCTTGTCGGTTGGGAAAAATATTCATTGTCCAAATTATTTTTTATGAAACTAGGTGTTAATGAAAGCTTTAAACTTTTTCTTATAATTACTTATATGGTACAAGTATTATTATATAGGGTGTGACTTGAAAGGTTGCCGGCGGAGGGATATTTTTAACAATCAGAGTGACATACGCGTATACATGTGACTTGTTTGTTACTCATTCAAGATTTAATATAAGGAATATATATATATTCCTCGAATATAAAAATTGTTTTTTATAAATAAACTGCAGATGCAATTATTTACAGTATATCATAATGCATTACCCCTATATAATATATATCAAATAATATTTTATAATTTAGTTTTTAATGTAGAACAATATTTAAAACAGAATCTAAGATGTATGTACTTCCTAAACTCCTACTGACTGACTGACTAACGTTATTCTGGACTTAAATTTCAAAGAAACAGTACAAAAGTAACAAAAGAAGGCCCCCCAAACCATAGTTTACGTAAATAAGTGAATTGAGTAGAACCTAGCTATGGTTGTAAAAGGCTTGGATTTGTAAAAAACTAGAATAGATATAGATTACATATCGAAATAATTATTTTCTTCATCATCAGTGTTTAAAGTATTTTTTGTGATAGGTGTCGCATATCAATACCGATGTATAAAAACAAAGTTTTAAAGTGTTTAATTGACACGTGAATTTTTAAATACCTTGTCACCTTACTATCTAGAACAACTGGATCGTATCGAAGAAGACATGGACAAGATCAATGCAGACATGAAAGAAGCTGAAAAAAATTTGACAGGAATGGAGAAGTGTTGTGGTATCTGTGTATGTCCCTGCAACAAGTAAGTTTATAATTTCCCTGCAACGAGTAAGTGTTTAACGTCCGGTAACAATATTCGTGGAACAAGCGATTATACATTGTTCCTGCAACAAATACGTTTCACATTGTTATGGAACAAGTAAGTATACATTGTCCCTGCAACGAAAGTAAATACACAATGATACACAAAATTCGTAAAATAATTTATCATAAAGTATGTTTATAAAAACGATCTGCCTTGTTAAACATAATTATATATATATATATATATATACAAAAACAACGAGATATAGAGAAACTCAATTAAGCTTGGCTGTGTGACAACAAGGATCTTTTTTTTCGTCAACTAACAACAGTCTGTTTTAACCTGTAGAGTTTTTGTAGGTTTGTTCAAGATCTCTGTCTTTTCCGTTTGGTAATATGATTCAGTTTTGGTAGGGTTGTTCATGGTCTCTGTCTATTCAGTTTGGTAGCGTGATTCTAATTTTGAATTATCAAACGATTTGGGTGTTATATTTCTGAACTACAATAAAACTAGACTTGTTTTAGTCATGTAATAATTGTTTGATTGTGTTAGTACAAAGCTACACATAGGCTCTATTACTCTACATAGCTACATTAGCACATAGGCTATCTATGCTCTATTACTTCAAAAGAAATTCGTACAGCTTTGATGAAACTTTGTAGAATGGAAAGCAACTTCCTGTTGTAGAGACACAAGTGTAGAGAACGACGTTTCGAAAGTCTTCCGTCTTGTGTCTCTATAAAAGGCAGTACTTCCATTCTACAAAGTTTCATAATGAATACTCTGCCTAAACAATCTATCGTACAGTTTTATTGATGAGATCTATAATATTTAATAGCATAGGATTCTACACTTCACATATTATTTGCCTTGTGTTCTTCTAGAAAATGTTTTGCCTTAAGAGTTTTCACACAAAGCTGCACAAGGACTATTTGCGCATAGTCGTCTCTAGTTTTGAACTGGTAAAACAGAGAGAAGGCAGCAAATCAGCCGCACCACCGCCAACTTTTGAACTACTATCATCGAACAAAATAATGTCGTAATAGCATCAAGCATTGTCATATTGCCAGACAGTTAGGTATAAGCTAGGACACTGTCTCTAATATTATGAAAAGAAAGAGTGTAATCGGAAGATATGTCTCAAGAAGCAAACCATGTCGCCTGCGGAAGAATACAGCTTGAAATGACCGCCAAGCTGTTCCGGTTGTGCAGAAATAGCCAAGAGAAATATATCCTACGAGCTGAAATAGCGGGAAATCACAAACGTGCCCGTAACAAGAGCTCTGGTCAATCACCAATTGTTAAAGGTTGTTTATCGTGCAAGACGCCCATTAATAAAGCCCAAACTGATCCAAGGTCATCGCCAATTTCGTTTTCAGTGGGCAAAAGAACACCTAAGATGGTAGCCTGGAAACCGGAAACACGTGGCATTTAGTGATGAAGTTAAATTTGAAGCCTTACACCATGATGGGTATGTCAGAGTGTGAAGGCAAATCCATGAAGCCTAGAACGATGACTGCATCCAGCAAAAAGTGTAATCAGGAGATAATGGTTTGACAGTCTGTGGTGCCTTCCACTCTTGATGGAAAGCTGGATAAAAACCAGCACAGGCTCATATTAGAGGAAATCCTGACTCAGTTGGCTAGAAGAGCCCTTCTGGAAAATTTTGTTTGCCAAGATGACAACGTCAGACCACACAAAGCCCAAATGATCCACAGTTTTCTCTAAGAGTAGGAGGTGGAGCACATGGAGATATGAACCCAATAGAGAACCTTTGGGTAGAACTCACCCATTTCATTACTTCGTTAACCTAACAACGTATATGATCTTCACCAGGCTATTCTTGCTACATGGCGAGATATTCCAGCCTATATCCTGGTGTAGAGCATGCCACATCATGTAGGAGCTGTCTCTGAAGGCATACGAAGTACTGACCATTACTTCTACTGATTTGTGTTTGCAAGGATTAACCAAACATTAGTTTTATGTATATTATCTGGGTAATCACATAACTTTACCACAAAGCTTGATGAATCTTAATAATTCTGTTTTCCAATCTTAAACGTGAGAAATATTACACTTTGTGGTTTGAAAAAGTATTCCATATTAAATGTCAACCGTATATGTCTAAGTCTTAGGGGCTCTAATCTGACCGCTAAATTTATGTATTGCATAAGGTGCTGCTCGAGTTGAAAATATCAAAAGTACCAAAAAACCTTGTCGTTGTATTAAAACACTGTAAGTATATTTCCAGAAAGCAGTATTGCCAAACCTTGTGAGTTTAGTTTCTAATTATGATATATGTTTATCTCATACAGTGCTTTTTCTTGGAAATGCGTCACATAGCAGATTTATTGTTATTATAGACCGATTTGATCAGTGATAAAGCAACACTTGCTCAGACTGTCACACAAATGCAACAGATTTTCGGAGATAAAACCGCTTTTTAAATATAATTGGTGTTCAAGCAGTACGCATCAGTATGTTTAATCCCGGCAAATGATTTTAGAGGCAATGAGTAGTGGTATGTTATAAATGTTAAATATCGCATTGTAGTATCGTTTTTACAATACTATATGCTATGAAATTATAAAACAGCTGTAAAAGTCATGGAGGTTAACGTGCATGTACATAGTCACGGTCTTACTCTGCTTGTATATGGAGTACTGGTATAATAATTTACCTGAAGTTCACCCCTGTATATTTTATATTTATTGGTAGTAGCAATAAAACAGAAGAATTATTGTCGATGAGATATCGAACATGATAAGGATTAATGTCTCGCTTATAAATGATATAAGTATCAGGTTCACGAAAACCTTATGTTGTACCTCAGCCGACTTGATGGCCTCATCGGTAATGACGTATGTGCAACAGGCTGAGTGGTGACGTTCTATATTTTACTTACTAGAAATCCACATTTGGCTTATTTCGGATAATAGTGTAAATATACTCAAGTACTATCTGTATTAGCCATCTATAATTTTGAGTTGATAGACTAGAGAGTAGACAGCTAGTCAACAGCACCTAGCGCCAACTTTTGAGCTACTCTAATTCAATAGTAAGTTTTGACCGTCATCTTATAATGCCCCAAGTGCGGAGTGCAACTTTGCGACAATAGAGTGAGAATCTTGGACCTCCGGATTTACACTCCACTAACCTATAGTTCACGCTTAACCCTAGTAAAAAATACGTGGTTAAAGAGAATCGAGCTTATGCTCATTGAGATGTGATATTATCACCCTGTCGCTAGGGGTCTTCCAATGGTAAGGAGTCAAAGAGCATGTCATCACGTTTGTAGATGTGCATTCAAAATTTTAATGATCTACTATTTTATGAATGTATGCCGATACGTTTGGTATCACATTGTAGATTATAATTCTAATTTTAGTATTATACATTAATTAATTTTAAATTTACATGTAAATATTAAAATTCCTAAGTATATTCCTGTATTCAACATGGCATGTTGAATACAGCTTTGGTTCAAATTATTTGTGATGTTCAAGTACAAAGTCTATAGATTTGTACGAATTAGGAACTCAAATTACCGATATTGAAAAGCTGGAATATAAAATAAGAACATCCTATCTTTTCTATTTACTGAATCAAACACAGTGATCTCGCTCACCTCTTTCCATTTTTGGAAATACTTGCTTACGTATACCTACTTCTTTCTATGGTGTGAGAATAACCAATCGAAATCTCAGAATGTCCCCCTGGTAATTTTCTCTTGAATCGCTGAAGGAAGTGGTAAGTGAAAATGTTTTCTGAAAAACAATATTTGTTTTTACTCAAATACGGTTTAGTTACAGTGGAATTTTGCAACATTGATAGAGTAGTTTATAATATTTGGCTGCTTCAAAATGCCTATATATAACCAAAACAAAAATTTTTTGTTTTACACGTTCCACGTACGAAATTTGACAAGGCTTAGCAAATTACAGCAAGCATGGCAAACGAGTACAAAATTTGTACGTAGAAAAATCGTTGTTTTCTATATTTTTTTATTCACTGTTCTATGCTTTAAAAAATAACTAAATTTTATAACTTATTTGTAAATAGTAATAATATATATGCATATTTAATGTATTACAACCGAAATATGAGTAGTGACTGTATTTTACAAAGTACTGGTTCACTAGAACAAACCGAAGACAGGTCGTTTTGTAAAAGCCAGTTTTAGACTATTGGATACGGTACATTACTACACATGTGCCGCGTCATTGCAATTTCTGTAATGTTAGTTAGACACGGTTGGTAAAAGTAACAATTAAATGAAAATAAACAACACACACACACGTATATATATATATATATATATATATATAGAGAGAGAGATGTATAATTGTATAAGATTTAAGCTATTTAGACAAAACATTTGTGGTTTCTTATTATAATTTGTAGTCATTCTAGAATGAAAAAAGCATAATTTATATCGATTTTTTTGTTGCTGATTACGAAGTCGGTCAAATCGACCAAACCCATACAGAGATACAATAGTGAAAATAACAGATAAAATATAAAGTTATTTCTAAAACAACGTTTAAGAATTAATTGGAGACTATTAGGAGGTTATAAATATTTCGCATGTGCAATTTGACAACTTTCTGATGGATAATAGTATTTTTAATCTTAAAATCAAAATTACTTTGTATGTCGGATAGTCAACATTCAAAAAGAAAAATGCATGACCAAATTATTACTTAAAAAATCTTAAAATTTAATAAATAAATCTGACATTTTATTTACCAAACCTTGTAATGATTACTGATAACCTGCAAAATGTCGTGAAAATATGCAACCTATTTTAAAAGTTATAGTAATAAACTATAACAAGCACATAATGGTTACGAGGTCAGTCCCAGGGACCGAGACCGTAGTGAGAGAGTTTTAAATGTTGTTTTATAGTATACATTTTATTTGTCTATTAATTTTACAGTAACCGTAAAGTAACTATATGATTTTAACTTTCTAACCTAATTTGTTTGGCGGTAATCAACGTTTCGGGATATTTGATATAAAACTAGAAAGTCTCATAAGTAATTCTATAATAGTATTAAGAAATGCTAAGCCAAATAAGTGATTAATACACAAATAGCTGAAGTGTGTAGATTCTTCCGATAAATGTGTTGCGGTTTAAGTGTTTACTAATCAAACTATACGTGATTTTTATTCTGTTGGTCTTACTCAATAGCGAATACATCAGATTGGGATAATTTTGTATTATTCTTATTAATATAATTTGAAGAGAGTTAATAAAATGTTATTTATTATCTAAATTTTCGGAAATTGTTCTGCTTAGGCCACAAAATATAAATCTAGAAAGTATGTACGTTTAATCGAAAACGTCTTAGTTGAATTAAAACACAAATATATTTTCATTAGAAAATAAATAAATAACAGAGTTGTTTCTATTCAGATTACCTGATTTATTCCTAAACATTCACTTACAAAAAGAGATGAAAACTCGATGTTATGCGTTTACAATGGTTCAGAAGATTTCTTCTTCAAAGAGTAAAAGATGAATTATTTTTCTTTGTATTTTCTCGAGAAAGTTAACTGCTATATTCTACAGGTCCAAAGAGTTCAAGGAAGACCCAAGCACGTGGAAAGGTAATGAAGATGGGAAAATAGTGGGAAACCAGCCAGCAAGAGTTATGGACGACAGGAATGGGGCTGGACCAATGGGAGGCTACATTGCGAAGTACGTCTTCGATTTGGTACTTGTTTATTTAAAGTGTTCCTATCTGTGGTAATTCATTGTTGTGAATTATTTCTATCATAGATAGCTACCCCATTTGATGCAGATATTTTTAATTAACTTAGTTTTAAGAAATTCTATACGCAAATAAGTCATTTGAAAACGAAGATTGATTATTATATCGGCTTAGATCATCATACAGTAATTAAAACACATCTAAAATTCATCAACAAAGTAACCGAACTTTAACAAGAATAACATGTTTCTCAGCTGTTTTTATTTTAATACTATGATACTTAATAACTTGTGTTTAACTTCGTAGTTCCCTTTTTTAAAGTGAAAACAGTCTTTTGTCTTACGGTGGTCAAAGTCAGGTTCTTACTCCAGATGTCGTTGTAAAAGGTTGTTTGGTTTGGTTTGAATTTCGCGCAAAGCTACAAAAGGGCTATCCGCGCTAGTCGTCCCTAATTTAGCTGTGATAGACTAGAAGGAAGGCAGCTAGTCAACACCACCCACCGTCAATTTTTTGGCTACTCTTTTACTACGAATAGTAGAATTAACCGTCCCGTTATAATGCCCCTCGGCTGAAAGGACGAGAATGTTCGATGAAGAAAATTTGAATCCGCGACTCACAGATTGCGAGTTGAGCGCTCTAACCACAAGGCCATGTCAGGCCATGTTTTACTGGAATGCAAAGACATTTGTTACAATGTTCTCGTTTGATAATCTATTGAAAATGTTTAGCGGTGGTGGATAATTTTGTCAAGTGACGTCTTAGATAAAAGTGTTAGTAACTGTTTTATTTATCTATCTGTTATAACCATGTAAGTATCTGACCTAATAATACGACCCAGCACTATCGAAAATGTGTGAGGAAAATTCAGGGATCTTATGAATATTATTTTTCGAGTTTCTTTTGTTTACAAACGTTTGGTTTCATTTTCATTGTGAGAACTATCAAATGAGGGTTAAAAGGTTTTGGCACGCTTTTAACTTCTTAATCCCTCGTCGATTGTGGTTAGTTTCATAGCAATGATTACGCAATTTTGCTCAACACTGCAATTTTCATTTTAGCAAGGACGGCATGTTCAGTTTTAGACCAAATATCTTGATACACTTTTTACATAATTTCTACCGTACCATACGTCGATGTCGGCTTCCAAGAGTAATGATGCATAGTCCATGGAAACTGCATAGAGAGACATAACTATACGTACTAGAATAGTACAGCTGTGATTCCAGTTTCATCCGCAATTTTTCGCATGAAAGTAGTCGTTCATTATAAGTTCTGCCTTGCAGCTTGTCAATTTAAAATTCTGGTATTGGTAATAGTACCAAGAGATATTGACAGCTTCGTCATAATGGTTCCTTGAGTCGGAAGGTTCTCTTTCGCAACAACAGTCTTCATTATGTGGAGACTGTCCCAAAATTTCTGCTGTGTTAGTTTTTTTTTTTTGCTTTTATGGAGAATATAGAATACTTCCTTCTCTAAATGGTTGTATTTTTTTTTTTGGCCTTAGACCATTTAACAATCTTTTCAACCAATGCCTTTCCTCTGAAAGGACCGTAACAAATACCTCTAGCAAAATTTACTGAGGCAGCAATGAACGTCAAACATACATAGACGTGAAACATGTCTAACGTGGTGTCACGGCTTCCATCAGAGACGACATGACAGTGTATTAACAAATGCATATTGTTCTTATACAGTGTGATTATCCCTTAGTATTTACGAGAGACAGTTTTTTATTACTGTAATGACAAATCGAGGTGAAATACATCCAAATTTTGAATCTCACAATGCAAATTAAGTTTGGGAAAAGATCGATACTAATTGCCCGCATTGTAAAAATTCTTATTTAAAGACGTGTTCCAGTTTGTTTTTCATTCCTATATTGTTATTGTTTGTCGGTTTTCATCAACTTTATTCCATACGTTTGGAACAATGAACAAAAATCTAATGACAAAGGATATATTTCTAACAATTGATAGTGAGAAAAACCCATGAAGAATTAAGAAACAAAGTTAGACTTCGAAGGCAACATTCTATTATGTTCTACCTACATCGTGTCTTTAGAAGACAAGTTGGTTAAATAAATAAACGAGAAATCGTTAACTTCACCTTATCAACAGAGAACAGACGAACTTTCATGGTAGCAAGTGTAATATAAATGTTTCTGAACCTGCAAACTGTGTCAGTAGATAGCATGAAACCCCTTTGTTTTCATAGAGAATGAATTGATTAGAGCAGTTGATCTCAAACCTCTTTTGCGTTTGTTTCTATTAGTTGCACACATGATTACAATTTGGTTCGTGTTAGTTTCCATTTTGAGTTCATACGTAAACATTTCTCGTCAAAACTGCGTTTATGGTACCTGAACTTTTTTTTATGTATAAATAAAGCACTTTCATTATGTAAATTCATTTTCTGCTGTTGCATTTATTAACTACTAGTTTTTCTCTAAAGCTTCGTGTCTCAATAAGAGCGCTGATAGAGACGGTAGCATGCTACGTTGATTACTGCCAAACTATCACGCACTTTATTACATGTAGTTGCGTAATGAAATAGTACCCTAAACTTCTTGTGCTCTTTGTTGGTTGAGTAAAATGTTTCGTTTGACTGTAGCGTATGTGAGTAGTGACTGGTCACAACTGTACAGTTTTACGTGCCTTATATTAAAAATATACCTTATTTTGTTGTTAAGATCACAGGTCCTAACATTAAAAGAGAGAAAAGGAACTTCGTGTTTGTTATCGTTGCAGTAAGATATTTTAGTATTATACTAGATGAAGAGAAAAACTTGTTTTGTTGTTATACGAGAGAGACAGAGAAAGCACTAAGCTTGTGTTATTCTTTCAGTAAAAAAAAGAGAGAATAGTGTTATTCGAGAGATAGAAAACACTCATTTTTTGTAATGTTACAGTAAGATATCCCGATATTATAAAAAAGAAGGAACTGTTATTGTTATGGTAAGATGTCATGATGTTAAACAAGAAAGGATACTAACTTGTGTTATTATTACGATACAATATTCTGATACTACATTAAAAAGGAATATAGCTTCTTGTTATTGTCATCGTTAGACGTAGTTAAGCTTATGTTGTTGTTGTTAAAGTAATACGTAATATATAATAGAGAAAGCTGAGCAGGAGTTATTATTACTAACATAAAACAATCACGCTTCGCTGCGGGTTTCGAAGTCCCCTCATAATTCATAAAGGGCTACGTGTACCGATCGAATTCTTCCATTATATCCAGTTACTTCTATAGCCATCCCCCAAAGAGTGTCCGTACCCGAAAAAAAACCCGTTACGACACATACCCGTGTTACCTAAGCAAGTGTGCCACATTTATTAGGGATATGAACACAGTTTCAAACATAGCACCCTCGGGATCACATAGGGGAGTTGGGAACACAAAATCTGACGCTAGATTTGAGTTCAGCGACCCTGAAAACCTGTTTCCTAACTCTATTATGCCTGGGTGATCTTTTGGCCGCATGCTAACCCGACTTGGTACCACCTTGGTAAGGGGGTTACACCATATAGATAGGAAAATCCCCGGATAATCACGAGTCCGCCTGCCAAGTTTGATCCTGCTAGATCCAAAACTTCGGGGCGAGTTCTTAAACAAACAACCAAATTACACACAATGTGCTTGGGACTGTAAACTGATACATTATATAATATTAGGTCGTCAAGAAATTAATTAATTT
>NW_013669419.1:78480-80949 GCF_000517525.1 Limulus polyphemus
CTTGATTAAAGAAATCACTTGGCTTTGAAACAAAAAACATGTTGATGTCCTCTTTAAAACCTTCAAAATTTGCATACGATTTCCCATTAATATGGTGTTGCAGCGAACGAAAAAGATGGTGTTCTGATGGTGCCATATCTGGAAAATATGGTGGGTGGGGGAGAATTTCCCAACCCAACTCCATAATCTTGTGTTGCGTCAAACGTGCCACATATGGACGTGCATTGTAGTGAAGAAGAAGAACACCTTTCCGATTGAAGAGTGAAGGGTGTTTCTGATGAAGGGCTCGATTTAAACGTTCCAGTTGCGAACTATAGATCTCTACATTGATAGTTCGCTGTGAATTGAGGAGTTCGAAATGAATTACTCCTTTGATGTCCCACCCAATGCAAAGCATCACTTTCTGCGGATGGAGTCCAGGTTTTGGGGTCGGAAGTGGTTTTTGTCTAGGACTGAGCCATTGTTTTTAGCATTTATATGGTCCCAAAATAGTTGACGCGAATTACGCGCCAGAAGAGACGAAGCAATGTTTACACGTTGAAAACGATGATCATTGGAGAGTTCGTGAGGCACCCAAACACCTTCTTTATGGAGTTTTCCCATATTCATTAGATGTTTACGTATTGTTTCATGAGAGACATGCAATTTCAGAGCCATTTCACGAGTGTGTTGCCTTGGGTTAGTCTCAACAAGCATCTTCAGAGCATCAATATCAATTCCAACACTGTTTTTAAGGCTAAAGTCACCTGAACAAAATTTGCTGAACCATCGTTGACACTTACAAACTTTCAAAACATTTCCATAAACTTCTTTGATATTCTTTGTGGCGACAGAGGCATTAATTTCACTTCTTGTATTCAAACAGCATTATATGCCGAATGTGTGTGTCTTGTCGTGTGCCATCACTATAAGGGAGTAGAGTATACTAAATTTTATATATTATATTGGCTACACCAACGTGACCAACTTTATACATTATATTGGCTACACCAACGTGACGTTTAGGCGGTTCGTTTAAGTATTACGTGATGTACGTTTTTTTTGGGGGGGGGTCAATGAAAGTGTTCAGAAATGCGACATTAATTTCTTGACGACCTAATACAAGGAAAGGAGCTGAGTTTATGTTATTCTCACCATTAGAAGTCCCGACCTGATGTCATACGAGAGAGGGAGCTAATCTTACATTATTGTTACAGAAACTCTCCAAATATGATACCAAAAATGACCATAAGCTTATATTATTTCTATGGTAAAATGTCCACATGTTGTAATAAAAAAGAAAGTTAAGCTTTTGTTACTTATGCAGTTAAATGTGTTGATATTATACAAGAAAAACAGCTAACTTTGTGTTATTATACTATAATATTAACTTATGTAACATAAAACAGAGGAAGCTGAGCTTATGATATTGTTACTATAATACATACTGGTATTTAACGACTGAAGGAGTTAAACATGTGAGACTATTAGGGTAAGATAGCCTGATATTATAAAAGAAAGAAAGCTAAGCTCGTATTATGGATACAGCATAAATGTCCTGATATTAATCGGTGAGAGTCAACTTTCTGTTATTGTTACAGTAAAATTATCTGATATTTTTCAGACTAAGAAACTAATATTTTTCTACTGTTACGGTAATAAGACCTAATATTTTATCAGAACGAGAGACTTAGTCTTATCTATTGTTATGAGGGACAGGAGTGATAAACATGTATCTTTTAACATAAACCGTCTTTTTTTGTTCTGGCGATAATATATCGTACTGGACTATTTTGCAGGATTACCAACGATGTTCACGAACAAGAAATGGAAGAAAACATGCAACAGGTTAACACAATGGTTGGAAATCTGCGTAACATGGCGATAGATATGGGAAGTGAAATTGAATCTCAGAATAGACAGTTGGACAGGATCAACCAAAAGGTGATGAACAGCTTTCGTTAAAGAAACTCTTTTGTTGTAATTTTCTTTAAGTGATATTTGTAAATACTGAGACCTCCCTGCATTCAAATGTACCTGAATTCATATGATGATCTCTCGAGTCCGACTTTAAATATTTAGCTTTATTAGGTTCTGTAACTCTGTAGATTTAAATGTGCAAATCATATTAAAGGATTTATAAATCTGTTTTATAGTACTACTTTTAATTAAACAATTACATTTTAACAAATAATTTTAATTAAAAAAATAAACATGGTAAAGTTATGAATAACGGTAATCTAATAGATATTCATGTTGAAATTGCCTTAGTTTTTTTTCGAAATGTTTGCCAAAATACTCCAGTAAAAAACTAAAACAAGACGAATGTTTGTTTTAAATATTGCACATGTGTTATCTGTTACTTTTAACAAGCTATAGTTAAGTAAGTAAGTGTGACTTCGATTGAATTTTTTATGGTTACTGTTGCGTCAGCGAGGTCACGTGACTATTGGCACGCCACCTATTTTCTAGAAGTATCTTGTTCCTTCG
>NW_013669419.1:81010-84801 GCF_000517525.1 Limulus polyphemus
ACGCTCACAACGTGACGGGAATGTGTGTGTGTTGTAGACAGTGAGTAATTGATCTGCAGTCAGAGAGTTCGTTGTTATAGCGTTTGTTTTTAGCGCGATTTTTGAAATTAAGTGTATCGTAAAGTTATATTCGGAAAGAATAAACCAGTTTTAATAAATAAGGACTTGTGTCGCTAAAGTTTCGTCGGAACGAAGTTACGGAAAGTTAATTAACAAACGGAGACGTAACAGAAGTAGATATTTCACGGAATTTTACTTTGTTGATTTCAAATAATGATGAATTATAGGTAGCTATAGGAAACACACTTTATCTTCTCTGATGTTTTTAATGGGCGATTTATTTATCCCACACCAATGACGTATGTCTCCGCCTTGGGCTTCCGCCGCAATATACGTCATTGCCCCACTCGTTCTTTTGCACCATTGTCCTAAAAAATTCACAACTTCCTCGTAGCACACAGCCTTCTCGATTCTTGTCGGGAGTATTTAAATTACGATTTAAGTGATTTAATTGCAGTTGTTAAATGTAGCATTTATTTTAGATCACAGTTGTCATGAGTCAGATGGGGGTCAACTTTACCCAATCTTGGTATTTCGTTTTATCCAACCTTATATGTAGACCGGCTCCCAATCACAAGAAGGTTTTTTTTCAGTGTCTAAAATTCCAAGTCTTCCTTTTGTTTTTAACTGGAAATATTTATAATGAAGCAGAGCTAATTTTATAACCTTTTGCATTTTCATGACCTTCATCTTAATTGGTGAAAACCGCATTCATAGTTAAGGTGACCGTCTTACCCTACCTTTCCCCTACACATGAATTATTTTGCAAGTGTATTTCTATTTTATGAAAGTATTATATTTTAAAGCACTTTGTTCTGTAATAATGATTGTACCAAACTTTGTTTTTGGATATGAAACCATTTGAGATGAAACTGTTAAAATATGAATTTGTAATTATACCACTCGAAGCTAATCTAGTTTGTACTGAAAACGTGAACGTTACATTTGCCTGTTTTAACTTTTTCAACTCTCCATTCTACCTTATTTTAAAACTGTAAGTTCTCGGTCTATAGTTTAACCTAATTTAATGTATATGACTTGATAAATAGATGTTTCTATTGAAATATGTATATATATATATAAAGTCCTAATTTATTTTCTTCGTAATCTGAATATTGAAACCTGCATGATCATTTGGTATTATGTTCAGTAAACGAATTTTCGTTTTCTCCTTTCATTGCATTTCATGGTAAACCAATTGCATATCGTGTGCAAAAACAAACAAAGACCTCAGTAGTTGATGAAATAATGAACATTGCTATTATATAAATTCTAGGCAACATCCAACGAGTCACGGATCACAGCCGCCAACCAGAGAGCCACAAAGCTGCTCAAGGATTAGAGCTTTGCCAGTGTTGTATGACACCAAGATCAACTTTGTATTTGGAAAAAGAAAACAATCTGGTTGATCACAAATCGGACTTTGATATTGTATCTTTGTTTTTCCTCGGTACTTATTTCATTGTATGCCAACGTCAGGTTATAAAATTCAGTTGTTGTTTCCTGCGTAGTTTATGAACGGAGATTTGATGACTACTCAACATGCTCTTGGCTTTTCTTCAAATGCGGAACATATTCCATGCAAACGAGGGCTTATTTTGGCCTTTTTGTATCGTAAATACTGTGTTTAATTTCGTACAGCCGTTTTTCAAAGCTAAGTTTGTAAACCAAATTGTTGATCGTTAGTAAGCTATAACTAAATCAGTTCGTTGTTTCAATGTACAAATGCTTAATCTGAAATAACACCTATATAATACTTATTTAAAAGATACTCAGCAAAATCTAACCTGCTTGGAATTAATATTTTAAGGATTATTTGTGCGTATATATATATATATATATTCGTTCAATTAAGTGTTTTTTTCTTATTCAGCGAGGCTAAAAGATAGTCTGCTTGTATAAATCACAAAGTATTAGAAAGCAATATGCCGCCATGTTGTATCTAAAAACATTATCGTATTCATTATCCTTACTTTGAAGCATGTTTAAGAACATCTGATCAAATCAGTTTGATGCCCCTCAGTATGAATATATTAGATATCATTTTTTTCATTCTAGTTTATTAAACACTTGAGGACTAAGCCTAAATGTTATCCAAATGGCAACTGTGCTAAATTATTGTGATTGTTCACAAAGTAACCATTTTCTCTCAATAACTTTAGAAAGATCGTATCAGACCCATTTATATTCTTTCAACCCTTTAAAGTAAGCTGTTGTAAAAACAATCTCAAGTAAATATTTATTTAATAAAATTCACAAGAATATTTAAAGTTACTTTCTAGACTCATGGCGGTGTTAAAAGTGAGTTTATTATTCTTTAAGCTAAGTCATTTCTTACATTTCATATCAATGAAGGAAGTAAATAATTAATTTCATTATAAAAAACAGATTAATTATGTATAAGGAAATATATATTTTTCAATTTCACATTAAACATGCTAATGGCTTTTAACACTATATTCTATACATTTTACAAGCAAAACGTGGACGTGGAATGTCATCTCATTATATACATGGATATAAATTCATGCATTACAGGCATATATAAGATTCGAATAAAACTTGTGGTAGGTACACAATGGTATTCCGTAATATTAACTGTTTTGTACAAAAATAATACTTGGATATTGTCATTAAGTTCGGAATATATATATATTTAGTTAACAACCAATCCCCTATAAGTTTACATATTTTATGTATTTAAAAAGTAAGTTTGTAAATAGCACAAGTATAGAGAGTTAGAGACAAATAAGTGTGATTGGTGCTACAGTAGTTTTTCGTTCTTATTCCGCAAGAGAAAATAGTCCACAAAAATCTTTATTCATCAAACCATCTTTTGTTCTTTATTAGTAGGTACTACAGTAGTAGCCCAAGTATAATTTTGAAATGTGAGAATAAGTATTTTACGGTGACACTAGTATAATAGCAACTCTTTTCAAACTTCCAACTTTAGTGATTGTTTCAATATAATATACTGTAAACTAATTAATCCATGATATTTTGGAATCGTAGGTAACCAAAAAACAAAATGAATAGATTACAAACATATTTATTCAGAAGTTTTGTTGACATCTTTTTCTATTATATTTGTAATTTACTTTTCTTATTTAAATGTTGTATTTAATGTTGTTTTGGTAACAAAATTCCTTTGTTGAAATATCAAGAAAAAAATAATTTTGTACTCGTTTATTTTATTTTAAAATGGTGTGAGAGAAGTAACAAACTAAAACTTTAACTGACCTATAGTAAACTTAGTAGAAAATTAAAAAAAAAAATAAACGAGTTGTGCTTTCAGAAGGTTTGACTCAAATGTTGTTTTGAAATAAGTTGACGTATTTTGTTTTTCATTTTTATTTTTTACTGTACTTATTGCTCTTTGAAACATATATTACTAATAAATCAATTCCATTTTAGCTAATGATGTAAGTCACACATTCATGTTATTTATTGAAAATTAATAGAAGAAATAGAAGTTAAACCGTGAGGTGTCTTTCTATTTCCGAACTTACGTTTTATATCACTTATGTATCTCCGATACATTTTTTCACTGTGAGGTCACTAGGGTTGTTTTTCTTAGATGGGGTTAGCTTCGCATTTTTTTAACCTATGAAAACATACACATGAAACAAGTTTTTAATGCACTGTTACGTATTAGATTTTCAAATAGTCTGAAATTGAGTTAAGTGATAAATTTACATTCAGGAGTTGAATTGTACTTTGGATTTAGCAGT
>NW_013669419.1:85058-90673 GCF_000517525.1 Limulus polyphemus
CCAAAGTTTATAACACACTGACTATAGCAAACTAATAATAGATACTCTCTTTGGCGCGTCGCGTTGTTTATATTTATAGGCATTTGGAGAGGCCTTCTAAAAATTTCAGTTTTACGTAACAATACAAATTTAAGCGTTTACGTAAACACATATATTGTTGAGAATCTGCGGGAGTTTCGCAATACATATCTAACACTATAAGGTATGCATGTTTTTAAATATTAACTTATTCTAAACAACGTTGATATTAAAATAAATATATTATAATAAATTCGTTACAGCACATACACGTCGACGACTGCTACTTGATAATGTATTTAATCCCATAAAAGACTCTAAAAGTCATGATCATATTAACCTAAAATGTAATTGACAATTTCCAAGGTCGTTTCCAATACGAAAATACATTCCTTGCTAATGTGAGACTTTGGTTTCTCATAAAGAATGGTTCTGGGGTTTACTGGAATTAACTTCTTTTGTTTCTTATACACCTAATCAGGTCCACTTTCGTATGCACGTTTGTTTTGACTAAATAACTGTTGAAGGTGATGCTTAAAGTTAAAAAAGTTGATATATATATATTTTAGAGTCGCCCAGCTCAGTGACAGTAGAGCGTGCATTTATAGAATTACTTTTAACAATGGATTTGCCATTTAACTTTGTAGCACTATTTGTTGACTTGCGATTGATTACACATATGTGCAATACTATTTGTTAGCCCCGAATTAAATGTGTGTATGTGTATTTGAGATGTTTAAATTTTGCTGTTTGCTCTAAGTGTGGGTAAACTGCTAAATTTGAAATCTTAATCGTTTTATTAAAATATATATCGTATATGTTGCCTACCAATGGTTCAGCGGTAAGGCTGCAGGCTTATGACAATAAAAAGTGGGTTTCGATAGCCGTGGTGGGCAGAGTAAAGATAGCCCATTACCCAGACTTGTACTTAAGAACAAACTAATGAAACCAAAATCGTATATATCAGGTTAAAATATTGTGTGTGTGTGTTTTTTAAGAATATACTAGATGAAAACTCGTGCTTCGCGTATTAAACACCTTTTGGGTGTGGTATTTTGTATTTTAAATGCACAAAGTTTGTAGAACATAAATACGGTGCTGTGTATTTAAACAGTTAAGTGACCTGCCTCGAATATTCACATAAGATGTTGGGTACGAAGAGTTCTGGCGAATCTGATGGCCATGCGTGGCGTTTCAATGACTGTGAGATTAAACCTAAGTTGGTTAAATCTATTCCACTAAACACCTCTAGTGCAAAAGACACTTTGAACCGAATAATCTGATTAAAAATAACAAACTGATCGACTTATCTAGTAACAGACACCAGATCTAGCGATCGTTTCAAAACCTGGGTCTCGAGAACAAGTATTAAAATTCAACAGGGTGATTGTACGGCACTCTAAGTCTCTATAAACAAATGAACAAGTATTAAAACTCAAAAGCGTGACTGTACGGCACTTTAAGTGTCTATAAACTAATTAACAAATATTCAAACTCAACAGGGTGACTGTAAGGCACTCTATAAACAAATAAAGAAATTCACACACAAAACCTTAATACATAAACACTGCTGTCTGAGATAGTCCCCTTAGGGATGAAAAATCCATTCCCCAAAAATATTTTTCTTTGCAATGAATAATACTATCTACGCCCACCCCTCCCTTACACACGTGGTGACGTCGTCCGTACTTCTCTACTCCCAATTTCATTTTTGCATTATATAAAGATATTTAAATAACTTCTCAAGCATGCTCACAAGTTTCGTTTTTACTTACGTAGACAATATCGATTTCTAAGTTATTAAAGAATATCGTACAGCTATGCTGTTGTCTATACCATTATTGTTTTCCAGCGGTATAATTACATATTCAAATTAGATGACAATGGGAACTAGATGCAGGTGAAAATGAACAGGACAGAAATAATAAAAAGGAATTTGAAAACCAGCATGGCTATTTCAGAAATACAATATGACGTCTTATGCACGAGGCGAGAAATTTTTGACATTATTTCTACACCAGATTTTATTTTTCAGTCTTTTTTATTTCACATTTCACAAAGTTACAATTTGGTTACATTTTATAGCTTTCAAATCCGACAATATTATTGAAAAATAATGTGAAGCAAAAACATAATTGAATCAGTGGACCTAATATTTGTGCAATAAGTTTTGTTTTATACATATTTTAAACCAACTGAAACCGACAATTTTCTTGAAAATATTCGTTTAAAATATTTAATAAATCATGCACATTATTTTGGTTTTATTTGCTGTGGAGATGTTTAAATATGTGTGAATGCATACACACACACATATATATATCGTAATTGTAAATAAACATAAGTTCAGTCTCTAATTAATACTTACATATATATAAACATATATATAGTTATGGTCCCTAAACTGTATATATGTGTTCATTGTGGTTAATGCAACTTTGAAAGGTTATAAGGATTATCAAGTGTGTACTTTTATGTATTGATGATATTTTAAATCTGAATCGAAGTGGATAAGATATGTACGAGTGTAGTGATTATTATTTGTTTGCGTTTTATTTTCTTTGTATCAACCTTAGTTGACGGACTTGGGGATTACTAACTTATCATTTGGAATATTTTCACTTTTTAAGAATTACGTTGACAAAACATGAATTTAAAAAAATGTTTACTGTTTAAAACTGTCTATAGAGTTTGTATTATATAGCATTTGCTATTCTTTCTCGCACCTTCCTTTGGTTTAGCGTTAAGCTTGAAAGCTTATAACGTTAACATTCTGGCATCGACCCCTGCCGTTTGCACAACACAGATATTCGTTTAACTATCATACGTGATGTACGTTTTCTTTGGCGGGTGGTTAATGAAAGTGTTCCAAAACGCGACATAAATATCTTGACGACCTAATATTTACTCTAACGCTAGGGCACCATAATTTCAGTATAGAGAGAAAAAGTAAGCGTATTAAGGTAATTAGAAAAGAAAAAAATATAAGGCGAAAATGATGATAAAAAAATTGAGATTATATTCATAATGTTGTCCACTAGAATGCTGTTTAAAGTGGCGCGATCCAATTCGAAAACTCATGTTCGGCACAAAACAATTAAATATCATTAAAAGTAAAAATGATACCAACTGACATTCACAAATAATTAATTGCTACAGAAAGACAAGTGGGTAGTAAAGCAAAGTTCGCACGGACAGAAAAATCGATGTAATTGTATACAATGTTTATACTGTAGAGATACAGAAACCAGCAGATTGTATCGATTTCGTGTGAATGGTCCATAATACACGAATATTAAATAATTATGTAAAACATTAATATCGGTAAATATTTTCTAGGATATCTATCAGAAGATCCTTTTGTTCATTTACTATCAAGGGGAAGGCCTCTCTTGTCTATTTATTATTAAGGACACCTATTTCATTTAGTATCAAGAGCTCTTCATGTATATTTACAATCAAGGAGCACCTTTGTAGATTTAATATCATGGGACATGAAGAGGACCCTTGCCAAAAAACGACGAAGCTTGATTTACTATCAAATGGTCCCTCTTCTTGGTTTACTATCTGAGGCCCTCTTCTTGATCCACTATCTGGAGTCCCTGTTGTCGATTTACTATCAAAGAGCCCCTTTCTAGATTTAATAGTACGGAACACGAAGGGGCTCCTTGACAAAAACTAAAAAGCATGTGCCTCATGTGTCTCATCGTGACAAAAGCACTAGTATTATTCATTTTTATGCTTGTGAAACATTTATCATTATATTTATATTTTAAAGGAGAGTGCATGGATTCTGCCACTCGGTGTATAGGAACCCTACTGACGATAATTAGAGGTACTTCTAATAGGTGTATAGGGACCCTACTGACGATAATTAGAGGTACTTCTAATAGGTGTATAGGGACCCTACTGACGATAATTAGAGGTACTTCTAATAGGTGTATAGGGACCCTACTGACGATAATTAGAGGTACTTCTGATGATAGTCAGAGCCCACTCTGATTATATATAGAAGTCCTTTCCTGTGTGTCATTAAAGGGGACCTTGACTATCATTAATATATTTTAGCTCATTTTTTGCATCAAAGTTTACTGTGGAGGGGGCTCATTCATCATTATCATTATGTAGTTTCTACAGTGAATCTGCTTGTAACATTGCTCGACAGCAACAATGTAAAAAGAAAACTGACCAAATGGTACAAATAGTCATTACATCTACTCTATAAATTATGTATTATACTAATGTATAGAGATTGTCATGTACATTTTACGTACATACGAGTCAAACGTTTAATTTTAAATACGATACAGAGACTACTATTATTATGTTACATCCAACATTTAAGTGGATACTTAAACCACGGTTTATTCAGTTTAATAACATACTTTCTATAAATTAAGGGATTTATGGTTTTTACAAAAGTATCACAACCTTTCAAAATTTTCCCGTTTACAGACTGATTTCCTATTGTCATTCTTACTATTGTTGTGACTTCGTTGTTACGTTTGCGTTCAGCTATTATTATAACTGTTGTGACGGTTTCTATTTCTGGGTGAGCTCTTTTCGGTTATTCGGCAAAAATTATAAAGCCCGGTCTCCTTATTTATAACGAAAACCATTTATTTGGCTACACGTTCTATAACTTTTCTTAATTAACGTTTATTGATAGAGTTAAGTTCACAGTACTGCAGCAGACGCTAAAACAAGAATTTTACTTACTATTTTTCTATTGTACGTACGGCACTTTCTCGCATTCTGATGGCGTGGATTGCCTTGGGATAGAGCTCCAAATGTCAGAGCTGGAGAATATGTTTTGAATCCGTGATGTACCATAAAATATTTCCTTTATTTTAAGCTATTAGTCCATTATAATTAGTGGCAATCAAATCCTTCAGTGTAGATGGAAGGGTGCTGTTGACCGATTGTCTTTCCTCTAGTCATTAGATCAACATTATAGGCGGTGACACATAGGCTTACTAGTTCGATGACGAGGAACCCACTTTGAGACTATTAATGGTTGGAGACAGCTTGAATGGGTAATGAAGAAAAACCTTGTCGAAACGTTGTACATTGCTGTTATGTTGAACTTATATTAAGGTTTTCTTCATTACCCATTCAAGCCGTCTCCAACCATTAATAGGCTTACTGGCTTTCATAAATACAAATATGATCTCTAATACTTTGTTCAAACAAAAACCTAATATTCACAAAAATGAAGTAACAGACGATTAGTAACAAACACAATAATTAATCCACCACCGTAACATACTCGCAAATCAATTAATCAGCTCATTAATTTCAGTGGTTAATGTTTTATATGGCTCAAACCATTTTCTAAACTTTCAAAAAGGTTCTAGTAATTAAACCATGCACATAACACGGCAAAAAACAAAAACAAAACAAAAACTTATTTTAGCCAAGAACAATGTAAACGTATAAATTAAAAGCAAAAAAAAAACAAACTATTCTACAACGTTCCCCCATTATGTCTCCCCAGGTAGACATACTGTTTTTCTATTATTTCTTCTTCTTGTTCCAAACACTTGTCAATATACCGCCATCTTTTCATTTCTCGCTGGATCGGCCCGGCATGGCCA
>NW_013669419.1:91673-97221 GCF_000517525.1 Limulus polyphemus
CAAACAAACTCGCTGGATCAACTTAAAACTTGGAAGGTTCAAATACGTCCAGAAACTTTTTAATTTTTTTATTTAAGCCTTTTTTTAAGAATGATTTTATTGTGTCAAATGAGAGACAAGCCCAAAAATGTATGTTTTGAGCTCCTGTGCAGTCATATTTATAGCAATCAAGATGAAACTTGGCACAAATTAAATTTTCATGCGCCCAACACATTGATATACAAAAAAGTTAGATCTGGCTGTTTTGAGTCTTTTAATCTTGTTTTGAATCTTAAAGGAGTCAAAGTTCACAAGAAAGCATAATTTGGAGGTTTTGGTTAATTACTATACCATAGTTGGACTTATTTACATGAAATTTGGTACAAAAATACTTTTCTACAGGTTCCACACACACTGAAAAACAAAACTGTGGAGTTGTCCATTTTTAGTAATTATAGGGAGGCTAATATTTCACAAAAAACATAATTTTAGGGGTTTTTGACAATTACTCCTCCGTATTTCGGTCAAGTTAAATGTGATTTGGTACAAAGATGCTTTGTTACGGGTCCAATACAGAGATATAGAGAAGTTTGGAATTTTTGTCTTTTTCTAAATTTTTTCAGCATGGAAAGCACGATAGTAAGAAGATAAAAACAGTATATTGTATTAACTGTATTCATTACTGGGTTAATATATATAGTTTTGCGGTAACTAAATATCTTTCTTTGACCATAAGTTAATTTTAAGTACTGTTATGTGTAAATTTCCCTTTTATTCTTTTTGTTAGAAGGATACCAATACGTTTTTAGACTACAATGTTAAAATCCGGGGTTCGATTCCCTGTGGTAGACAGAACACATATATCCCAGTGTGTAGCTTTGAACTAATAAAAAATAACAACAATAACTTTGTCAGAAAAAAAACGTTTAGTAGTTGTAAATAATCTTTATCACTGTAAGCTAAATTTTCAATGTTTTAATTTAGATGTTAGCGCATGAGGTTAAGATCTAGTAAATTCAATTAAGATCTGAACTGGTGCATTAGTTATAAATACGAGTAAAAATTATAGGCAGAGTGCCAGTTGGTGAGTGACATATTTATTTGACTTGTGAGTGATTGCGTATATTTAGTATTTATAGTTTATTAACTTAATTGGCCAGTTAGCAAAGAAACTGTTATTCAGTTACTCGTTGAATTACGTGTTTGTTTACCGATCAAAGCTAAAGAGCTAAGTTTAGGCGTAAGTCTCTCAATTTGTATTGAAATGTTGTATTTAACATGAGGAGTTTATGTTAAAAGTCACAGTTTATTTACGAATTTAGGCCTACAGCTGTGTGCAAGTGAACATAACCGAAATTAAAAAAAAACAACAACACAAAGCTGTCACATTTAAAGCATTTGGTATATTTTACCTTATAATCTGCTAACTCTAAATTCATCTATCGCTTTCTATTGAGAGAAACTTGTCTTTCATGTAATGTGGCGTATTCATATAATAATTATTGGTAAAAGTCAGCTAGATTAACAACTTATAATATACAAAAATATAACCTGATATTGTTGTTAGTCTATGTACCAAAAGTATAAAATGAAATGTATAGACAACAAAACTTGAAAGATATTTGTTGATTTCTTAACTAGGAGTCTCTGTTGATTAAAGAGTTTTTTTATTATTAGAAACGTTGGAGATATAACAGAAAACAGCTTAATTCAGAAATGATTTACGTTTAAAATTGAATCGATATTTTCACTTTCATGATAAATTTTATGCATTTCACTCTAGGTACGGTGATCCCCACTACGTCTTTACTTTAGGCTTCTTATACCAACACTCGCTACACTCATAAGGTTTCACGTCACCCACCAAGCTCTCACGGCTTCCTTGCATTCCTGTCACTAAAATCGTAATGGGCACACAGTAATCGAACTATTCTATCTATATAAATGCATTTAGGCTTTTATGACTCCTCTTATTTCGAGAAATCAAGCGTAGCATGACGTGACACACACTAGAGGTTAGATTACAAAATGAATATGGCTAACAATACATTATTCTGGAAGTTAACATAATAGATTAGAAAATAAACAATATTAGTAGACCGATTCAATAATGTTGAAAAATGTAACATTAAAACAATAATAATAGAGCAAAAATTTCTGTTACACGCTTTCATTAATTAATAGTCACAAACTTTTCGTATTTTTAAAGTTTCTTGAACGAAGTAAAGAACTTAGTAATCACTACATAGCTATATTTTATTGAAATAAATACATTCAATTTAACTAGAAGGCCTATCGAGGTATTGCACAAATTATTTGATCTAAACCTATATCACATTCGCTATTTGGGGTAACTGAAAAAAAAAATTAAAGGTTGAAAATAACTATACTGTTATTAAATGAGCAGGCACTACCATAAAAACTCCAAGTATAAACAAATTACTAACATAGGCTTGCATTTGGTGTAATGCGTAGTTTATGACCATATAATCTATTATTTTAATGATTATTATAAAACATTTGAGTCATATAACTTGCTATACTTATTACGTGTATATAGAAAAGCTCCAGGCAGCTATCGATTTCACTCTTCATTTTATATTTATGAGGTTATATTTAGAAGTATACTTGAAATGGTAAAGTTCCAGTCAATACAGCCGGGAGCCATAGAAGCCCAGATTTCGTGCTTAGTTGCATAGCTTTGAAAGCAGCTTGAAGTATTAACGGTCCCAAGGGTTGTGAACATGGCATGTTAAAATTAAGTTTCAGATTTAGAAAAAGTATGTATGTATTAATTGAGTTACTCATATATATTTTGGAATTTAATTCATAAAGGTAATACACCTTTTAAATCACGACTATTTATTATTGCAAAGTGTCATTGTTTCGTAATAATAAATAATTGTGGTTTAAAATGTACATCAGTTTCACACACACACACATATATATAATATATTGTTGGAAGCATCACCGTCGTTTGATTTGTTTATGATATTATTGCAAAGTGTCATTGTTTCGTAATAATAAATAATTGTGGTTTAAAATGTACATCAGTTTCACACACACACACACACACACACATATATAATATATTGTTGGAAGCATCACCGTCGTTTGATTTGTTTATGATTTTTCAAGATCAAGTTACCAAAGATCTTAATACCACCCTCAGCATTGTAGAAAGGAAAAACCTTAGGAAAGCATACTGCAGAAAAGGCACAATACTGGTAGCATTAAGAATACACCAATACGCTAGTAAAGTATGTCATTGGTTACGCATTGATGAAATACTGCGACACATTTTCAATGGTCTCAGCTCAGCCTTGATATTGATATTAATCATTTTTACAAGTACATAGATTATATTTAAACTCGATGAAATTGAATCATTTTATTACTGCATGGGTTATATGTAAACAAAGTGCAAATAAGCCATTGTACTACTGACCAGGTTGTATTTAAAGAAATCACTGTGCTTCATCAGTAAATTATATTCTTAATCGTCAGGTGCTTTTGCTTGCACTAACAAATAATCCTAGTAGGATAATACAGTTAACATCACAAAAGTTAAAAAAACAACAACAAAAAAGCATAAAGCAGCTTCAGTTACTATACATCCTACTCCATCGTGTAATATTGGTTTTCTTTCATTGTACTATGCTTACGTAAAGTACTATTATTTAATTCTTTATTCGTACACAAGTATTTTCTAAGAGACTTCAACAGTTATAGGCATAAATGCAGATGAGATAAACAACTCAAAGGATTACGAAACGATCATTAGCAATTAATAACTGTGTTTAAAGTGTTATCAAAATGTAGCAAATGCCAATATAGCGGCTTAATTCTTAATACTAGTTGCTGTTCTTTGTCTGCGCACAAGGCGTTTTTACTTAAATGAGCCTGTAGTACGCAGCCGCTAACACACATTTCCTATCATCTGATCTGAAGGATGACGTTCATCCGGAAACTGTTCGACATACAATCTGGCAGTAGGGGCATGATAAACTGTTCTTCAACTGAATTATTATTGCTTGTGTGTTATCTTAAGTAGGTGATGTTTTGTTAAATACTTTTTAACCTTTTTGAGCCTTCAAAAGTGCAAAATATCCTTATAAAAAAACCTGACCTTGCATCTTAAACATAGGTTCATGTAACAATTTTTCCTATGATTGGAATTCAATCTCCTGTATCATAGAAGAGGTGCATTTGTACCTAAAGCTGTTACTCTTGAGAAATTATTTTGGTAGTTTTTTACTTTAGAGATATCCCCGTCACACCAAACATGTTCGCCCTTTCAGCCATGGGGGCGTTATAATGTGACGGTCAATCCCACTATTCGATGTTAAAAGAGTAGCCAAAGAGTTGGCGGTGGGTGGTGATAACTAGCTGCCTTCCCTCTAGTCTTACACTGCTAAATTAGTGACGGCTAGCGCAGATAGCCCTCGTGTAGCTTTGCGGGAAATAAAAAACACACACACACAAAACAAACAAACAAACTTTAAATGTTTTATCCATATCTTTTCCAAGTTTACATTTAGGGTACATTATACATCTTAAAAAGTTTCCAAAGAACTGATCTTGAATGACGTCAATGATATTATTATAGGGTAGGCCTACTAAATCTCATTTCAAACCAATAGAGCCGAGAACAGCATAATTGTTAACGTGTCATATTGTGTATTCAATGTTCCGTGGTTTACACCTTTTACCACCAAAAAGAAATAAAAATCGCGCTCTGTGTGTACGTTATAAGAGTGAAGATCAAATCCCACTATTCGATTAGAGTACTTCACGAGTTTGCAGCGGGTGGTGTTGAATAGTTGCCTTCCCTCTAGTCTATCATTTTCAAATCAGGGATTGCTAGCACAGGTAACCCTCGAGTAATTTTACGCGAAATTCAACAATAACCATACAAATAAATTTCTTTATCACCCATTCCATGCACTTAGATTTTATGTTTTTTTGCTGTTAAGTGCAAAGCTACACAATGATCTATCTTTGCTCCATCCAAAACGGGTATGGACATCCGATTTTTAGCGTTATAAGTCCATAGACGTATATAATAAAAGAGCACAGGTATCAGTTTTATTTTCCATTTAGATTCTAAAGCTAAAGGTGTCACTTTCACAACTGCAAAGTTTCTCATCAGGCTTTAGAAACCAAAGTTTTAATTACTGAATTCTCACTGTTTTCTATCAGGATTTTGAATTCATTGATATCTAGTATAGCGTTTGGACTTTCTTCTTCTTTTCTGTAAGGTGTTTGGGTACTTAATTACCCGGGGTATTCGAGAATTGGAAATCTCCTTTCGCCCACTCTCGATTGGAGTTGAGTTATTTAATTAACCGGTAGAAATTTTTTTTATAATATTTCCACATCGTTCAGAGAAAAAGAAAAACAAAGCCAAACGAGGCATGGTTGACAAATGCGATAGTGGTTACAAACGACCCTTGTACAAAGTGGCAGGGATCTATAAATCCAATGCTTTTGCTTTACATAATTGAATAAGTAGAGTTGTTTAAACATTTGTTTAACAACAAGTTAAAGCTTGGAATGGTCTATTCTT
>NW_013669419.1:97457-108828 GCF_000517525.1 Limulus polyphemus
TAGGTTTCTTTTTGGTAAGTGTAAAACACGTAAATACACCAGTTTGATTGTCGTTGCTTTAGTTGTGAGGGAAATGGGATTACCCCTAGAAAATCCATTTCACTGTCAGGCGCCAAGTCTTCTACTCTTCAAATTAGTACGCGAGAGGTTGTAGATGTAGCTGAAAAGATATAAAAGACAGGAAAAAAAACAGATTAGAGTTACAAGAAGACTCGTGATAGTGTATTGTTGTGTGGTTAAGATCGGGGTAATGGTGTACCATTTATTGTGAAACATGTTGTATGGAGAAACGTATTTTTGCCAGAAGGCGGGTGTTACTGTAATGTTAGGGAATTGAATGATAAGCGAGTTTAAAGTTTTAGCTTTCTTGTAAAACTTGGTAGCTAGTTTCTTAAATCGGACTTTGACTCAGAGGATTTTCGGATTTTCTCAACATAGGAGGCTGGAGTGTAGAGTGGGAGGTGGAAAGTGAGTCGCATTGTTCACGCTTGGAGTAACTGTAATTGTTGGTATGTACGTTCGTGCATGTTATATTTAGCATAGAACCGCACTCATAGCATTATTAACATTAGTTAGCAAAATATTGTTTTCTGATTCATGCAGTCACCTCATGCGCAATACGAGTGTCCCTAGTTTACACCACACATAAGTGCCCCTTTTCTGGCCATGTCCATGAATGGAATAGCAGTATTTTCTCGTTGGGCACTTTACTGTATAGCTTTGCTTTCTCGAATGCAAAGTCTTTATCTCACAATAAGTTCTATACTTTGGACAGATATATATGTACACTCAGAGAAATTAAAAATGCACCAATTTGGTGCTTTGTATTTTTTATTTGAAAACAAATTGATCCGAATTATGGTATTAGGTTTCTCTGTTGAGTTAAACAATGAACTGAAACAGGCAATGTTTTCAGCTACGCTTCAGTGGTTTTGGTGAGCCAAATTAAGTGTTCAAATCTGCTGTTTGTCCATTGTTCACACATGAGCCAATACAACCATCCCAATGACCACACCTCAAAATGGTGTGACCCATGTTGTTAAAATGGCACTGAAAAACAAATGCAATTCACAGCATTCATGATTCCACAACTGAATCAGTCCCCAAGAGATGGGGCCGTTGGTATGCTTCAAGCTGATCAGAGCATCAGAGCAGTATCCAGTGTACTGAATGTCAACCATTCGACGATTGAGCGTTATGACGATACTGGAAGTTCAGCAGACCGCCCAAGACCACGAAGACCTTGGGTGACTAACCAGTGTCAAGACCGACGGATTCGACTAATTCATCTGTGCAACCGATTCCAGCCCTCTATCCAGATAGCTGTTACTACCACTTGGAGACAAAACAGACCCATGGGTGTCAGAACCGTCCACAACCATCTGCGACATGTAGGAATTCAACCTTACCATCCTTGCACAGGTGCGGTCCTTACCATCCATCACCAAGAGAACTAAGTCCAATGGTACCACACTGCTCCATGTGTACAGCAAGTGAACAGATGGGAAGATTTTAGCATAATGGTATGGATCGATATCTCTGCCAGTCACCGAGTAGAACTTCAATTTATTGAGAGGAATTTGGATTATCAGAGATATCGGGATGAAATTCTTCATCCAGTAGATCTGCCTTTTCTGTATCAAGTTGGGTCTGTTTAGGTTTTTCAGCAAGACAATGCTAGACCACACGTGGCTCGTATCTGTACTGAGTTTCTGGAGAACAATAAGGTTAATGTCCTTTCCTGGACAGGAAAGAGCCCGAATTTCAGTCCCATGGAAAATCTCTGGGATTTACTCAGTAGGCGTTTACGTCAGCGTCCACACCATCCAGAAATGCACCAGCAACTCAGAGCAGCACTGACAGAAGAGTTATACCACTATATCAAATCAGATAATTCTGTCGATCCATGAGGTGACACATAACAGCTGTAATTATCGTGAATGGAGAACACACACACGCTATTAAATAAGAACTGAATTTGGTTGAAAATCATTCTCTACTGGTTCAGTTATTCAGGCAATTGTGGTAAATGGAGATGATTCAAAATGTTTTGTTATTGCATTACTGTTTGAAGAATATGTCAAATAAACAATAAATGTATGATTTATTTATTCTTATTTATGAAGCAAATTTGACAAATAATGCTTAAATATGAGGTGGTGAATTTTTATTTTTTATTGAGTGTAATTACAATTTTTTTTTCGACACCTAATAACCATTTTTAAAATAAAATTAATTGTATATGTAACTATTGGTTGTTGGTTTGCCTAGTATTAGGTGGACGTGCTACGTACAGTGAGTTAATTAGATTTGATGGTGAGAGGTACTTAAAATCAATATCTACCATGTATGATAATGTTTTCTAGTGTGCTTAATAAAGGTTTTTATTTAAATTGTATCTAAAATATTGTTTTAGTTTATCTAGAATTGATCTATCTAGAAATCTGTCTGACAACATAGGGATGTTTGCTTAATTGTGTAATAATGTTGTGTTTGTGGTTCTGGGAACTTTGTATGATTTAGTAATTATTGTGTTTTGATCTGTTTGTAGTTTTGTGTGACTTTGCTATATCTAACCATGCTGGGCAGACATAGTCTGCCTCTGGATGAATATACGTTTCATATATTTTAAACATATATTCTGTTGTTGAGTTCTTGATGTTACCAGTCAGACGTCGGGCATAGTTGGCTCTTTGCCATGTTTTATTTCTAATTTAATTTACATACATAACAAACGTATTGAAATAACATTTCGAAACAACCTCTACCAGTACTGCATTAATGGATATGTGCAAAAAAAGCACGAAATTTACATGAAATGGCTTGTGGAAATGAAATTCGAAATTGGACTGAAGTTGAAAACACGGAACAGAACATCATATCAGATTAATGACAAACGATATGGCAACATTTGAAGAAGCTATAATATCGATAAAAAGGGAGCTAGGCATATCCTGTAAGGCAATAAAGAAGCGATTAGAAGGATTACAGTCTTTTTGTGTTATAACACAGCATACTTTCGTAATTTTGGCAACAGTTCTTGGGAAGATGATATTTTTATATAGTAAGTAAGCAGTACAAAATACATAATTACCTTATATATTATCAGTGGGCACAAAATTGCAAATGTCGTACTTTTAAACTTTTATAGACAGAACTACATCGTCTTTGATACGTGTTTTTCAATACGTTAGATATATTATTATATGTACGTCATAAATAAATTTTATGTATAAAATAGTGATATAAATACTACCTATTTATGTTAGTTTCATACTTTAGACGATTATTTATTGCACCAGATGAACTTGAGAGAAATGTCGTTTTATGATACACTTGAGTGAGCTTAGGGTTATAAAGCTTTGTGTAGGAGGAGTTTTGAGGTAGCCATTGTATTTAAGAGTATTCTGAATCTAAAAAAAAAATTAGAAATAGAGTGAAAAAAACAAACAAACTAGAAATTAAGTTGTAGGCTTTTTTGTTGTTGTTTATCGCTGATACTTAATGTGTCTGTATGATTTAATTATTAGGCAATAGAGTTTGTGTGTGTTTCATAACAAAGCCACATCGGGCTATCTGCTGTATCCACCGAGGGGAATCGAATCACTAATTCTAGCGTTGAAAACCTGAAGACTTACCACTGTCCCACCGAGGGACGGCAATAGAGTTACTGACCAGGTTAAAGTAAAGTTCGAAATGTGAAGTTATTTGGTCATCTGTGATTATTTTACACCCGGACAGCAGGCGGAAAATAGGATTACTCTGTTATACAACAAGTTTGATATATTGTTTATTAAATATCATCAAATAAAACATTGTTTTACTTAGAAACTAGATGTCTAATTGAAAAAGAGTTACGCAAAATGGTAACGGTAATATTATTTATTTTAAAATTACGATTTTTTATATTGTAAAAAAAAATCACAATTTACTGAAGTATTTTTAAGAATATTTGTTGGCCCAGGTTTACACGCAAAATATCTATTTCCAAAAAATATCTCAAAACATCTCTTGAGTTTGTCGTTTGACTGTATCATCCGTATTAACATGAGAATCTGTTGGCTATTGCCTAATGGTTAACTTGTCTGGATTAAGATTATAGAATAAAATAAACTATGTATTTTAGAGCATATGTAAAAGTGTTGAATGTAGAAAACGTTGTTTGCTTCGTGTGTAACTTGAGAGGCTAACATTCTTCACTAATTTAGTTGTTAATCTCTTTTCTCCACCAAAACGTGAATTTCAGTGAAAGAAAGATGGCGTAGAGGCCTAATTTATTTATTGGTTCGATGTCACATATTATTTAAACACCTAAAGTATTTTAGATTATTTATTAGTGGTGAGTAAAAGACTAGAAACCAAGTAACATTAGTATAAATGAAAAAAAAAAACGACGAAAATAAATTAGTAAAACATATTTTAATACGAATTCATCTTTCTTACAACTTTCCGTCCTTGTTACTTAGATAATCGTCAGGTTCTCTAATTCAACTACGTTTATTCAGTACAAGAACATTCTAATCGCGAGATACAATGAGATGAGCATATACTATTAATATACACTTAGTAACAATATCAAGTTGAATAAGAACAAAGAATTCTGTAAATGGTAAAACTGGTATTCACTGAAACAGATTAAAATTACAGAATAAGAGCTATCCATTTTATTTTATAGCATGTACAACAATGGTATACAAAGTTAAGGTATAGACAATTACTGAGTTAAAACAAATACAGCCCGAAAGAAGATCGGGTGTAGTCCAGTGAAGGTTGATGTGTTTAATGCATAGTTTCTTTTATCAATAGTTATGTCTGTTATTTAGCTATTGTTAAGAATATGAAGTTTGACGGAGAGAAAGACTGCATGTAATGTAATTTCACTGTGTTGACATATTGCACTGTACCAGTTTTACCGATCCTTCTATGTGTTCATAAGCTTTAAGATGATGTTTGATTTTGCCAAAGTAGGAGGTCTTATAGATATATGAGTCATGACCAATGAGGAGTTAGTAATTTGTATTTACCAGAGAAAAAGGCTTTCAGACGGAAATGGGTTTGAAGTTTGTTTTCAGATAAACTTTTGAGAAATATATTTTCGTCTTTTATATAATACACGTGTGTGTGTGTGTATGTGCTACTGGTAATATGGCTGTGTTTACAGAAGTAAATAAGGCTTTAGAAGCAGTGGTGTTTGGTATTATTAAAGAAATTTCCGAGATAATTTTTATATAATGTTTTAAGAGTAGACACTGCAGTTAAGAATATTTTGTATAAAAGAAATTTCGGAATGGTGTGAAAAAAAAAAGTAGACCATAGATTGTAGGCTCTGATAAGCAGGCATGATACTAAATTATGTTTCTAAGACAGCGGAATAAAACTATTAAAGAGGCCAGTGAATATTTCTTTATATTATTTTATGGTAAATAAAAGTAGAAAAGCAAGTGGACTCGTGGATAATAAGTACGTTTAAAATGGCATTGTTGTTAGATTCTATTTCCCATGTAAATTTAATGGAAGAGTGGCGTTCGTTAAGAGAAATACATGCTCGATTCCTGTATTTGATTTCAGTCTCTCTCGTGCCTTATAATCCTACATAAGTGAGAATTTGAAGAGATAAATAAACGACTTCGGGAGCTATTAGAGGTGGTTCATTAGTGCACTGTTATTGTCAGCGTGAGCGTATTTATCTAGTTTTAAGTCCACACATTGCAAACCAATGTAATGAAGTCTTCTGTCTTTTGTTCTCTGAGAATTATGATGCGTCTATATTTGTGTCAACATAAACAAAATTTTCACTTGTATTTTACAACATCCAACTGTTGATTAGGCAATAGAGTTACCGAGCAAGTAAAAGTAAAGTCCGAAATGTGAAGTTATTTGGTCATCTGTGATTATTTTACACCCGGACAGCAGACAAAAAATAGAATTTCCCTGTTATAAAACAAATTTAATATATTTGCTTATAAAATATCATCAAATAAAACATTACTTGTTTTAATTATAAACCAGATATTCAGTATAAAAAAAATGTTTAGCCAAACAGCAGCCTGTAATTTCAAAACTATACGTGTTGCATTTGTTATCATGAGAATTGGTCAGGTGTTAACTAGTGATTAGCGCGCCTGGATTTTAATTCAGAGGATTCACAGTTCGCGATTCGTTGCCGCAGAAACGAGCTCTGCACTTTGGAACAGCTATGCCACATACCTCTTGTGTAGCTTTACATGAAACTCTGAAATAAACGAACAGTATAATCTAAATTTTGGCAGTACATACTTACAAAAACATATTGTTGCTTACATTTACAAACAAGATATATTCTTAACGAAAACTTACTTGTCAAAGCTCTGATATCTTCTTCAAGTTAAACTAGTTATCAAAACTATACTCTGAAGATATAAAGGAATGGATTAAATTACTTGAAATGAAAAAAATAATTAAGGGGAGAAACTATCGTCGTCGAAACTTTTTACAAATCGTCATCAGATTATCTTAGTAGGTGCAAATGAATAGGGAATAAAGTAGTTCTTAGTGTACTAGGGAGGTACAAAACTAAATCGATCCCATCGCCTGAAACAGTAGCTTAATGTTTAAGAGATATTGTTATGGTAACAGCCATAGAGCTTTGTTGAAAGTTTTGAAAATGTTGAGAAAATACTTTCTTCTAACCAACTTGCAAACATGTCGGCATTATTGTGTCTTATTTTCGTATCCATGGTAACTTCAATAGTTTGATGGAAAAAAAGAAGAATTAAAATATTAAACATTTAAGTTTAAATCAAGTTCTGAGAATTGAAATATAGTATTGGCGAATGGTTCGGCGGTCGAGGAATACCTTAAGGCAAGTAGATCATTGCTCTAAGGAATGAGAGTATAAAGCAAATATATTCAATTAGAACAAACAGGATTATCGAGAATTAGTATGTAGATTTAAGTATGATGTTCTTTTTAATTATGCAGTTAATATTTGGTTATTTATTTGGCTATCGTTTCATACGACATGGTGAATCATGATATTGGGGGTTGGTGAAAAAATATGTCATTTTAAACTGCCTTTATAAGATGTTTACCTGAAAATGAAATACTTCAGTTCTTGTTAAAAGTCCTTATTTTTAGAAGCAACTGGTTTATCAGTGGCACAGCTGTATGTCTGCGGACTTACAACGCTAGAATCCGGGTTTCGATACCCGTGGTTGGCAGAGCACAGATAGTCTATTGTGTAGCTTTGTGCTTACTTACAAACAAACAAACAAAGTCGGAACGAAAACAATGACTCAGTCTGCTGAGAGTAGAGATTAAGTGTCTGGAGGAAAACTTTTTTCATTGTTATTAAAGACAGTAGATTTTCCAGGTTTAGTATCCTGAAAAAAATGTAAGTAATTGTAGGGACTGTTGAACGGCACGCCACCTAAGGGCGACATGTGTGTTGACCTCAGGCTATAAGGGAAGGGTAGAAACGATGATTTCATAGTTTCACAAAGTAGAACCAGAGAGCGGAAGTTGTCTATTCCCAGGGGGTGTGTATATAGTTCGTGAGCAAACCATTAGAGGGTGGCAATGTGTCATCAACTTTATAGTAACAATCAAAGTCTTAAAATTAACATTTTAATACAAGTTACATAACGTTGTTTTTACAGTTTTTATTACAATTACTATTTCACTTTGTAAGTAAAACTTATAGTAAGTTTGCTATTTAAATTTCTATTTCTTATCATTATGAGTATCTATAATTTTGTGACCCACTTTTTGCTGTTTCTAGAGCTGAATGGTGTTACAATCACATTTAACTTGCTGATTATTATGCTTGCTTCCATATATAATCATACTTTTTACATTTTCTGCTGTTTTATATGTAAATCACCTATTGCTAATTCAACTATATAATTAATATATAACTTCTATTTGTCCCGAAAAGAATGCTTATTTAAATTTCATGTTTAGATTTATAAGTTGATTGCTAAAGTTTAAATGATTTATGTTTAACTATTAGTATTGTAGAGGTATTATTCTTACCTTTTTGTAGAAAACTTTCACAAATCTTGTTTCTTGATTGTTTGAACATAATGCTTATACATTTATATTAAAATATATCATTACAGATATAAACGAACTTTTTTCTGTAATATGCATTAAGGACACAACACAAGGTCTGATAAATCACCTTTCAACATATTACTAACATATACCAGCTGAAGGCAAGTTTAGAAAGCTTTAACACTTGTGTTCACCTAAGGCTAAAACAAATAATGCTTTTGTTTCTATAAATCTAACAGACAAACCAGAAATTGTATTTCTGCATCTTTCAAAACTTCACTTTATATCCACTATAACATTTAAACTTGTTTAGCCACTAAAGCATCACATACATTTTTCACAAATGAACATAACTGAAAAAGGACCTTTAATTATAGACAAAGTGATTATTCTTCAATTACTTCAAAGCAAATATTTTCTTCATAAAGATTTTGGAACAATGTTTTGGTAACATGTGATGCATTATCTTTCATTTACACTTATTAGAGAGATGATCATCAAATATATATTAATCATAAATAACAAATCAGTGTTCAATAATTTTCTTTTATATAACTCACGTTTCATCATAGCCCAATATGTAAGTAAGATAACAGACTTAACAAGTATCATACATACTTAACAAACTTCAAGATACACTAATATAATATTTTCGAAAACTTCTTATTTTATAACATACTGACTTATAAATGTCTAGCTTAGTATTTTTATGTTAAATTACACACCATGAATACTAGTTTATAACAATTAATACAACTTTCCATTTATATTTCATATATAAAACTCATGTTTTATGATAGCCCAATGTGCTATCATTGATACCTGCAGACAGTATTTCAGGCATTGTTGCAACATACTTAATCAAAATGTCCTTTGGGATTTCACTCCAAATACCTCTAATACACTCCAATAAAGTTTCTTTGGAAGTAACGCTTGATTTGTCAAGTTTTGATCCATCAAATCCCAGCTCTGCTCAATTGGGTTGAGACTAGGGCTCTGTGGGGGCCAATGCATCACTTGAATGATTCCAGCAGCTTCTTTCTTGGCTAAGTAATTTCTGCATAGGTTGGATGAGTGTTTGGGGTCATTATCTTCTTGGTAGTAGAATCATTTACCAATAATACACAAACCACTGGGTATACCATGACGGATCAGTATCTGATGGTATTTGCACTAGTTCATTATTCCATCTATTTTGCAAATATCTCCTGTTGCCTCAGCAGAAAAATACCCCAAAACCATCACACTATCTACTCCATGCTTCATTGTAGGTGCTATGCATTCAGGTAAGTATATTGCACCTTTCTTCCGCCACATGTACAACCTACACTTTGAACCAAATATTTCAGACTTGAACTCATCCGTCCGTAACATCATTTTCCAATCATAAACAATCCAGTTTTGCACTTTTTAGCAAAGTTCAGTCTCTTGACAATATTTGGAGATCGAAGTAAAGGTTTGTAACTGCTACACGACCAAATATTCCATTCTCACTGACTTTTCTTGATACTGTGAATCTGTACACTTTTCTGTCATTTGGTACATGGTCGTTTATCTCATGCTTGAGTTCAATGGAAGTCTTCCTTCTGTCCCGAAGGCTGCATAAACGAAGATACTTAACATCAGTATCATTGAGTTTAGGTGTCCTGCCTCTTCCTTTCCTATTTTAAAATTTACCTGTCTTGGTCTCACGATCTAGGGTGTACTTGACAGTGTTTGGGGAGCATTTCAAGTCTGCAGCAATTTGTCGGAGAATCCAACCAGCATCATGTAAAGCTTTTATGCAAACTCTCTGCTATATTGACAATAATCTTCGCTTTTTGGGCCATGACGTTACAACAAAACTTAATATATATTGTTAAACACTGTTTTTATCGAGGTTTATTTGTGGAGTTCTATTGAATAGATTTATTCTAACATGTACCGGTATCATATTCTAGCTTCATTCTGTACAGTTAAGGCACTGCATGGGATACCATGACAGTCATTTCAAACCCTAAATTTGATCGGTATGTTCATTCAAGCAGAACCCTTATGACATGCCCTTGGTACAAGTATATGAGAATTCTAAAGAGTGATAAGTATTCTCACCCTGGCTCAATTAATTATCATCAGGGATCAGTGAAGCATTACCATAGTGTTGAAATTTACATTCTGTAATAGCATGGAAGAATTAGCCCCATAAAATGAAAAGAATTATCTTCTACTCACACTTTTGCCCCCCAGTGGCACAGCGGTATGTCTGCGGACTTATAACGCTAGAATCCGGGTTTCGATACCCGTGGTGGGCAGAGCACAGATAGCCCATTGTGTAGCTTTGTGCTTAATTACAAACAAACAAACTAACACTTTTGCACAGCATTGTACTACTATACTATTTACAAAAATATCTCAGTTTATAAAATACTGATTTACAGCCCAGTGTAATAATACCTGTGGTTACACTTGTTCTAGTATTTTACTAGTCAAATAGAAGAAATCATGAAACAGATGGAGCATTTACAAAAGTGATGAAACTTTCTTTATTTTAGAAACTATACAAAACATATCATGCACTTGAAATCTATAACTAAATTGACTGTGAAAGAAAAACAGTCTTTTCTTGTTGACCATATATTTTATCATAAGAAATTACAAACTGAAATATCTTTGTTAAGATTTTTTGATCACACTTATTTTAGAGATTTTGATTGTTTTTAAAATCTTCAAACGTAATGATAGAGAACTGATTGTTTCTCAAGTAGCGATCATTAACATGCTTGTAACTAACAAACAGAGTCTTACACTTTAGTGCTGAATCTTGGAGAGTTCTTTTGTTCTAGATTATATATATATCTATGTAACATTAATCTATTATCATACTTTCAGTCAAGCGTTTGAGTGTATACTTTGCAGTGAATATTTTCAAAACCTACGATCATGTGATCATTATCTCTGTACAAACAATTTTGACGAATATCCTATTTGTTTTGTTTATGCAGTCATTTGATTAAACACTTAGATATTTCCCAGTTGTTACTACACTGGTTCTTGGAGTTATACATAACAGATATATAATGTATTTTAAATAAGGATTCATCCTGAAGGTAGTGAAAAAAATATTTTCTTTAATTGATTGAAATCAAAAGGTCCGTTCCAGAATTATCACATCCTGAGAGAGAGAGAGTTATGATTGCACATAACACATCTATGGAAGAAAACGTTTCTCACTTCTAATACTTACAATAAACATCAGCATTAATCTCTTGTATGATTTTTTGTTTTGTATATCTTCCTTAGCGAGGCCCGGCATGGCCAGGTGGTTAGGGTACTCGACTCGCAATCTGCGGGTCGCAGG
>NW_013669420.1:0-818 GCF_000517525.1 Limulus polyphemus
GAAGAAGCCACCGTCGAAAAAGAAACGGTGAAGCTCTTGATGAAGTTACTGCCACTGATGTGCCTGTTATCGACGATAGAACATTTCCTGATGAAGCAGATGTACCCCATATGAAGCAGAAGCCAACGAGACGGAGACCAGTACGGAAGAAGATACGTCCCGTAAAATTAAGAGACTTTGTTGAATTGTAATTTTGTGATTGTAATTCTGTACATTTAATTAAGTTATTGTTAATTGTTATTGGTTTAATGTAAGTGGCTATCGTTCGGGACGAACAATGCTAAGGAGGGGCAGTGTTGCATGAGCGAAGTCATGTGACTAATGTCACGCCACTTCTCTCGAACCTTCGGGAATAGTCGGGAGATTACTAGGTATAGGGTAGTCTGGTATATATATAAGAAGGTGACAACGTGACGAATTAATGTGTATGTAGACAGTGAGTAATTGATCTGCAGTCAGAGAGAGTATTATTGAGCACGTTCGTTGTTATAGCGCTTGTTTTAGCGCGATTGTTGAAATTAAGTGTATCGTAAAGTTATATTCGGAAAGAATAAACCAGTTTTATTAAGTAAGGACTTGTGTCGCTAAAGTTTCGTCGGAACGAAGTTACGGAAAGTTAATTAACAAACGGAGACGTAACAATAATAAAGTTTTAGTGATAAAGTTATAATTTGTGATAAAATTACATAAACTGCAGAGTATTTTTTTCTTCCTACATTCCTCTTAATTTGCTCTTTTTGGGATTCAAAATTAGAGGCATTTAAACATATCACTTCAGATTTGTGATCCCAGTCCCATCAAACATGCTCGCCTTTCAG
>NW_013669420.1:868-10607 GCF_000517525.1 Limulus polyphemus
GTGAAATTCAAAACAAATAAATCATTCAGATTTGTGATTTTTCTTCCCACAACTTGCTGTCGAAGAAGCCTTTTGTACAATACCAGAACTCATCATTTGGGCTGAATGATGTGAGACAAAAAGTATTGTGAAACTTCGTTCATTTATGCACTATAGAACATTAAACGTTACGAATTAAACACCGAAAGTTGTTGAAGTATTGGAAACTAACAGGCCTAAAATCTGAAATAAAATCACACACCGCCATTACTGAGTTTGACTTATATCCGATGTTCGATTACACTTGATCATGTGACCCACCATAAACATAACATCGTAATAAACATCCATATTTTCTGTCAGCAGTGCAGTATAGCGACATCTGGTTCAAGCTAAATGTATTTTGTAATAGTAGTTGTTAGTAATTTCTAAAGTAATAAATTTTAAGTTTGTGTTTGCTAAGCGGCAAAATGTCATACGTCCACTGTTGTCACATCAGTGGTGTAATGTTTTGTGTTAAGTAAATAGTTTCTGGAACTTGGAAACCAAGATTAAGTGGTCGTCTTTTTGTTTTTTTTTCAAAATGTGTGAGAACTGCACTATTTCAGGATTAGGTGAGTATCATGGAGAAATGTTAGCATTTATCGTTATTTTAAAGAAATGAGTTAATAGGATACTAAAAATTACTGTATTTGAAGTTGACTTTTGTTAGGCTTGGAACTAGAAGTCCGTTGTCAGTTTTCTTAACATGGGTTAGGACTATGACTAGTATCAGTAATACTAATAGTAGTAGAAGTCGGTGTCAAGGGTGAATTGGGAAACCCATATTTTGAAGTAGAAACACTAAAGTAAAAACGTTTCAGAAGATTGTTAATTACTGAACATTTTCGTAATAACACAGCTTCGTGTGTAGTCTAATAATTAAGTTATTATAATTTATATCTTATATTTTAAGATACGTACACTGTGGCATAACTTAACCTGTCAAAAATCACCATTGGACAGCATTTACTTTTAGACATTTTGTTAGAATTTGCACATTGTTTGTAATTGTATCAATTTGTATGTATAATATTTGTCTAATTTATATTAATTAAATGGTACGAGTGTGTAACTTTGAATAATTAAAACACAGAAAGTTGCTTATAACTGTGATATTTCAACACAAGCTGTTATGATTAAATTTATTCAACCATTTCGAAAAATCAGCAAAAAAAAGTCTGGTGTGCATAGACATAGTGTCAGCCTTCCATATCAGTAAGAAATGACAAAATGTTTAATTTGAGTTGAAACTAACATGATTGAAGTATTGGTATGCATTATGCACACACAGAAATTTGCAAGTGAAACTGCATATTTAGCAGTCTAAATTGTAGTTTATTTAGAATATTAATAATAGAACTAACTGTTGTTTGTAAATTGTGTATATACAAGTTGAAGTAGATAAACACTGTAGGTTTTCAGCACATCAGTTTAATTACTTGTATTATTAGGAATAATAAAGTAAAACTACAACTGTGGTATTATGAAAACATATTTTGATACTGAGCAACTAGAAAATGTGGTTCTATGAAAATATAAAGTTTTGATATTGAGCAGCTGAAACCATGGTACTATGAAAGTATGATGTGTGATACTGATCCACAGAAAATCATGGTACAGTGAAAACAAGATGTTTTGATACTGATTAACTGGAAACTGTGGTACAGCCAAGATCTTGTGAATTATAGAGGTTGAGCACATTATATGAAAACAGTTGTGACGCCTCACCAATATTTATTCTATGGTTAATGTCATAAGCACTTTTAAATATTGAATTGTTGTATATATATGTATTTAGAAAATTATTTCGTGGATATCTAATTCTTTTCTTCTTTCCTTTCACAAAGTTTTATGTACTTTTAAGCCTACTGAAATATGGAGAAATTAGCAAGATTATCTGTACTAAACACAATCTTGTAAGAAATTATGTGTATGTACTTGATAACTATTAATGTCTGTTTCTTTTATGCCTAATAAACATGGTAAATTACTCGAGACCAAAGAAGTCAGATACATCTTCAGTTTAACACAAAACAGTTATGTTTATAAACATGATTAAAGAATGTGACAGTTTATAACATTGTGTATCATGTCTGATATATATATATATATATATATATATATATATTGGTATTTACCTTGTGTGTTTGTTTATGATTTGATAAAATTTTGTAGAATTTGTTTTGTTATCATGTGGCAGCTAGGTTATCTATATGGTGAGTCAATAATCAAGGTTATAACAGGCTGGCACTAGAAGAAGATTTGGAACCAGATGCTTGCTGTGAAAAATACGTGGGTCCTGTTTAGGTAATGATTAAGAAAATATATAACTTGCATTAAATATATCACAATATTAATATTTTGAGTGCCCAGTACATACTCAGATGCTATTTATAGTACACTTGCGTTTCCTAACTTCACATCTATGGACTTTTGTAGTTTCTTTGAGTACTAAAGTGATAAAATAATAATAAGAAACACCTGAAATAGATTAAACTTATTAATATTGAATGTGCTACATGCTGCAAGATTCTCTGTGTCATTTACTGACTATTTTGTTTTTGTTTTTTTCAATTAATGATTGATATGTGTAGTAAAGAGACCTGGGTTAGGTAATTAAAAACCCAACAGGTACTTGTGTTTTCAAAAACCCATTTTGACCTCTACAATTAATTTATATTGTTTTTGTTAAACTGTGTTTCTTTAAACACATTGTGTAATTAAACCAAATTTGACATTTTGAGAAGCTTACAACATGATGATTGTATCGCTTGAATTATTTTTTAATATTATTTTCGCTAAAATCAATGAAAGATCAAAACTTAAAACTGTCAAAACAGATACAGTATGTAGTATATTGGTAGTTAGAATACTGCCATACTTTAATGTTGTTTTGTATTCAAGGTGTATCTAATAAGTTTAAACCCTACTCAACAGTTATGATGTACATGCTTGTATAGTAAGATCTGTTGCAAAGATTGTCTTGGTCATATTTCCAATTGAGTTAAACAGTGTCAAGTAAAGAAAATTGGAGCAGTTTTATTATAAAGCTAAAAAATTGAAAGTTATCAAGATGTTGTGAATTTTGAGATTTTATTTGTTGTGAGCTAATAAGGTGTAAAGAAAATGAAACTTATGTATTTTCGAAATAGTGCTACCTCATCTCACCCAAAGCTGTCTCAATACTGGTCTGCCCTCTAAGCATTGGTAAAAAAATTTTGCTACAGCACACCAGTCTTTAAACCCTATCAGTTTTGTGCCATTTCAGAACATGTAGTGATCATGTGACTACTGTCCACCAATCACACTGCACCATCTCTACTGGTGCAGCTAGCTCCCTCTGCTATTTTAGAATAATCCTCACTTTTTTCTTGTTTGGCATTCTAGTGCATAAACATGTGTTTTAACTTGCTTTTCATGTGAGTCCAAAATTTTGATTGTGCTGGTTCATAAAGTTATATCAGTTTCAACTTCAAGTTTCGATTTCCATTATTTCTAATTGTTTGATTCAGAAATATTTCTGTTTTCCCTATTTCTAATTTATTCATATGAATTCGAGATTTAATATGGTGGATGATGAAATTCCCATGACTGTTGACAATGGTTCTGACACGAGTTGATTATATCTGCTGGGGAAGCACAGGCTTTAGTTCGTTGGGAATTCATGTCTTACGTTCTACCGATGATTTCTTCCTTTCAAGCTACGATATTCTATGGCACTCTCAACCTGTTACTGCACCTCCACATAATCTCCTGTGTTAGGTATCATTCTTTTCCCGGGAGATCTATGGTATGTTTTTCAATGTGTATGCCTCACTCCCAGTAGGTATACCCATATTTAGCGACTTTATGTGAGCTTGTGTGGATTGACCTAATTTCGTCTTGCAATAATTTATGTCTTTAATGTCTTCTCTGCTCAGTATTTGGTAAGTTAGATTTTTATAATTATTTTACCATCTAAGTTACTTTAGTTTAAATTTACATTTGGAGTTTGATTAATACTTTGCTTTTGTTTAATTTTTGGTACATGTACAGGTTTTGCATGATAGTTACTGTTTGGGTAATTGTAACTTTGGCCAATTTTGTGGATGTGTTGATTCGTTATTTATACTTCCTTTCATTGTTTATGTTAGTTTGTAAAGTTCTTTTTTCTTTACTACTAGTTGCTTCTAATTGGGGTTTAGATTTGAGTCAAATTTTGTTATTTTTAATCGGGTGCCTTTTCATTTTTATGTTCTTCAGGATGGATTTTTCTTTTATGTCCTTTGTCTTATCAGTTCTTTTAGTGGACTTATAAGTTCGATATTAAGTGTATTTTATCTTCTAAGTTCATTTTGTGGTTTTGTACTTTAAGCATTGCTTATTGTTTTATGTTGAATTTCATAGTTTTGCAAGCTCATTATTTCGAGGTTTTGTTAGCATTGAGTTATTTCTCTAAGTATGTTTAGCTTATGTGTCTTTTTGGCTACACTTCACAACAGATCTGTGGGTTCTGTTTGAAGGTTTCTGCACCCACTGAGATGCCGATGTTTGTGGTTTGTGCCTGCCAATTTTCAAAAGTGAGGATTGTTCTTGAAGAGTAGAAGGAGATAGCTGTGCCAGTATAGGTGGCACAGTACAATTTGTGGAGAGTAGTCACATGATCAGCACATGTTCGGAAATGGTGCAAAAGTGATGGGGTATAAAGACTGGTGTGCTGTAGCAAAACTTTTTTTATCAATTCTTAGAGTTAAGTACTTCTCATAAATACATTTTCAAGTAACTTATATGAAAGTGGTGAAGATGGTGTGAAATTTGAGACTTGTTTTTGGTGTAGACTTTGGAATATCTTTTTTTGTGATGGAAGTTCTTATTCTTAACTTGTTTCTCCATAGTTTAACTATAAACTCTGAGAAGAATATAAAAGTGATACTGTGATGTAACCATGGAAGAATTAAAGGTGAAGGTTGAACCCATTTCTGATGAAGAACATGATGCTTTGTTAGATACCAAATTGGTGAAAAATGAAGAAGAAGAAACATTTACATTACCTAGATGTAAGTATATACAGTATTGGAAATATTTTTGAAATATCCCTGAAATCCAAGCACTTCGAAATAGTTATCTATTCTTCTTCAGAAGTAAAGAATCCTTTTTGGTTTTGAAAAATAACATTCAAGTACTTGAAAATGTTTGAGATTCTGGGAATATGTTTGAGAATATGTTTTGGAATTTACTTGGTGTTTTTGATGATCCTTTATACTAATCCTTTCATCGTAGGAATATTGGAAATTATTATGGAGAGCACTGGTGATACACCCACAGGGATCATGAATGGTGTATAATTACAACAAACTGAACAATTTATCATGTGAATAGTACATTATCACAGAAAATATGAATAAGTTGGACACTGGACTATACCATAAACAGTAATTTATATAGTAAACTGACATGGTTAATTTATGGCTTATGCAACTTCCCTTTGTTTAATTATACTTGTAATTTTTAAACACTGTATAGTCCCTTGGGATTTTCAAGAATTAGAAGAATGTATAATAATTTTAATTAAACCACAATATATTCACCATGTCCATTGCCGATGACGTGTTTCACCCAATCCAGAACTCTTCAGGCTGTTTGTTGTTGTAACAAAAGACTTATATTTAAGTAGTGTTCTGATAATTACTGTGTTTGTTGTATCCTGATTTATATTTTTATTCTAATATGCCTTGTCCTTGATGGCAAAAGACCTGAATTCAGACATATAAGTACCAAATTTCTTGTTTTTGTATGTGTATTTCTATGTATAGTTATAAAAGTAACTAAAATGTAAAAATTAGAAATTTATTAGATTAGATAAGAAATCCTAAATGAAAAAAAATATTAAATAAAATTTCTTGAGATACTTGATATCATATATCAAGGCAACCATGCACACAAAACTTGATGTGATTTTAATTCATTTGTTTACATAAAGTTGTCCCATTGCAATAAATGGTTTTTAAACTGTGATAAATGTTTGTAGGGTAATATGATAATGTCTAAGTATAGCTGTAAAGCAACAAAACTAAATGAAATCAGATGTGTATGAAATACAGTTTAATGAAAACAACTTATGATATTTATTTAAGAGGTTTTATAATTTATGCAAATTAAATATGAAAATTGGGGAATGAAGAGAAGTATTTTCATTCTTAGCATGAAAAGCACGTTTCATTTAGATGGCTTCTGAAATTCACAGATAAATCTCTAGTACAAGTACTTTATTAAACATTTTGATTTTTGTGTCCAAAGGACAGATATCACAAAGAAATTTATAGTAAATATGGAATCATAGTAAACAATACTTCTGCAGTACGGTGTTGGTCCAGTGGATTGATGCTGTGTACAGAAATATAATTGCAGAAACGTATACTCACCTTTTTTGCACAACAAATTACTATTATCTTGTTCCACTGCCACGAAGATGTTTGTACACATCACAATCCTTAAATGATGTTCCCACCCCTACACATATTAATGTGTACTGTGCCAACCTATTATGTAATCTCATTAGATCATAACCCTCCACCAATATGCACAGTACTTCCAGTGAGCACTAGCATTAGAACAAAGGCTCGTTCTTTCCTCAGCAGTACTTTATTCATACCTGTTCTTTTTTCATATTTTGCAGTATTTTCATGCTAATTATTTAAAAATTTCATTACCAATTTGTCTTTCTTTTATTAATTTTCTGTATTATGAGAAGAAATGGTACCAAATTTTAAAATTTCAATTAGAACTTTGATTTAAATTAACTTCAACTTCATTTTTCCTTTTAATCAACTTTGTAATTTTGGAACATGTTCAAATGTCTGTGATAGTGTTTCATTGCAGGTTTATTTACTGTTATTTTAATCCAGCATTAGGATTTTATTCTGTGCTCATTACTGTCATCATTACACCAACAACCTAGGCATAGACATACCAGACTAACTTTTATACCAAAAGAAAAAGTTAGTTTTGTGAATCAACTGGATTACAAATTTATTTTTCTGCATTTCCAACATCTCTGGAGGATCTGATACTTCTTAAAAGGAGTCACTCAGTACTCTATGGTGACTGGAAACACTCTGATGGTTATTCTGCATTAGTGAGTTGGTTACATTTTGTTCCCAGAACCAAGACTACCAATCTGTTGCTTCTGTTACTTTTGTTGAGCTTACCCAATCTTTCAACATGTTTCTCCAATGTTGTTTCTATACCTGCTTTAGCTTCTAGTTCCCTCTTCCACATGAGTATCAGGTGATTCCACTTTCATCCTTCACTGCTTGTATTACACAGGTATGTGTCTTTTGTTTTTTCTTTTACAATTTGTATTTATGGAGCAGCCCAGGAGTCCGGGCGAATGAAACCTGGTTATGCTGTAAAGCCGCAAAGCATCTTTAGGCTATATCTTCATTTAATGATAAAAACCATAGTTTTTGGCTTTTCTTTGCATATAGATGCTTGATACATTAAGCATGACTGATATAATAATTTGAGTAATAATTAATATGTATTTGTTACTTTATTAACGTTTTTATGCTTATACTGGTTTATGAGCTCGTTGCTGTCCTAATTTAGGATCTTCTTTTTAATAAATTCTTGAAAATGTTAAAAAAGAGAGAGAGAAAGGGGGCCTGGCAAGGATGTTTGCCCCAGGGGCACATGCCAGCTCTCGACATTCCTGCTGATGCCATTACAGGGTCTGCTGTTGCTATTGACAGGGTAAATAGGATTTTAGGTTTTATCTACAGAAATACAGAATATAAATTTAGAAAGGATATAATGTCATTGGTTTGGTCACATATAGAATACTGTATTTAGTCTTGAGATCCTTACCTTAGAAAGGACATTAAATTGTTGGAAAAGGTTTAGAAGAGGACTTATAGGATGATACCTTGGATAGAAAGACTGTCATATGAGGATAAATATAAATTTCTGAATTTGATGGGATTGGATGTAGGTGTTTAATATTATTAAGGGTATTGGTAGTGTTGATGCATTATCTTTTTTGTATTTATTGATAAGAATGGTAAGACTAGGGTACACAGATATAAATTTTGACAGGATAGGAGTCATTTTCAGCTAAGACAGCTTTATTTATGTTAATAAAATTGGGTATAAAATGTATTATATGCTTATGTATCACATTGCTATGATTTATTTCTGTAGATATGTTTTTCTGAATACTTATAGCCATTTAGTTTCTAACACTTGGGTTATTCTAAACCCAAGTCTCTTAATCCTTTAAATACACACCAGTCAAATCTAATCAGTTTTACTGACCTTGTATCTACCATGTAACCATGAAACTACCCATACTGTAACTGAATATGCTAAGTGTACACAAAAAATCCAACTTTTTAATAAACTGGTCTTACTAAAGATTTGGCTGTGAATTTATGAAGCCTTTACTAAGCTAGTTTTGAGTGAAAGTTTATTTTCATGCTAAGAATAAAAATATTTCTTTTCATCTTACAATTTTCTTATTTTATTTTAAAAACCTCTATAACCTCCAAAATGATTATCAACAGTTTTTTGTTGCTAAAACATTGTATTTAATCTCTTATCCTAACACTAACTGTAGTGAAATCATCAATTTACAGCAAGAAGTTGAAACTATAAAATGAAATAAATAATATCTTTACCCCATCTTCTTTGAATGCATCATTTGGTGCCACATTTTCTGTTTAATTGTATTCACTATTTCAGCTATTGACCTTTGCACATCTGTTTTCATTTAACTTTATGGTTTTATTGCTTGGCTTGTACCATGTAAGCAGTCATTCATCCATGAAAAGCAATACATCAAAGCAGGAACAAATTAACAGATTCTCATACACTGACATATTGTGCAGTGTGAACTATGTAAACAATAGCACAGTAGCAATCCATGAAGAGACTAAGCTAAGCCTAATTTTTTTCACAAAATTAGTTGTTCAACTAAAAATGAATGTATCTTTCAAATCTGCATTTTAGAATAAAAAAAATATATAATTCACTACAATAGAATGTCCCTAAACGACTTTCATTTAACCTTATCACCATGCCTTTACTGTCCATGACACAAGGTTTTAGTGTCTTAAATTCAAAATTTTATTGAACTACTTTATATTATACCAATTAGAATAGCATAAAATCTTAGCTAATAATCCATATATTCATTGTATATAAGTTTTAAGTTCTAAATTCTACAAGGCAATATTTAAAAACCCAGAGTGTGACACACGTGACACATTTTCTCTAGGCATTTTGTCTCTATTTTATCCACCACCCTTTGGAAAAGTACGAAATTAAACCTACATTACTCACTATAAAATTGTCATTGCTCCAACAAACCATATTTATATAGTCTTTAATTTTCTTTGGTTACAGAGCTATCAAATAGAAAATCAAACCCCTCTTGTCACACCCACCTGTGAGATCCTCTCTTTCAGGATTTGTTAATAGTTCTTTCTTACATTTAATTATATATTACCTATAACCAATAAAAGGTCAAGGTTTTCATTTACCAAATGATGTATTGTATAACGTTGTCTTCTGAACAGGTAAGTGTCAATTTCACTCACAGTACAAGCTTTGTTCCCATAAGAAAGTTAACGACTAGCTTGGATGAATTTGTAATGGCTCTTGTCACAGAGTTAGAAAGCCAGAAAAATTTTGAGGTAAGGGAATTTGTCTACTTTTTGCATGTTATTAGATTATATTTTTT
>NW_013669420.1:11192-32967 GCF_000517525.1 Limulus polyphemus
CTTGGACAAATCTTTATTTTATTTTATTAAAAATACTTCACTGAAAAATATGATTTTTTTGTATGTGAAAGACTTATAATATTGTCTGAAAGACTGCCAAATTATGTGAAGATATACACACACTATATTGAAAGTTAGGAGTATTAACTCTATAAAGACCTTAAACGAGTACAAATAGGTCATATGGTCAGTCAAATTGACCAAGCCCATGTTGAGAGAGTTAATTAACTGGCTTTCTAATTAAGCTATAAATATGTTATCAAAATTTTGTTCTTGCTAGAAGCAACAAGTTTTGTCAACACAAATTAAGCACTTCCTTTTACTACCATATTTTATCCCTAAATTCAGATGGATGATTATAAACTTGATATAGAAGAAAAGATGCTTTATTTATTGATTCTAAACATATCCATCAGATAAGGACACATGGCTTAAGAAACCTTTGAAAGTTATTGACAGATGGGCAAAGCTTTTCTGGTGGTTTGGACAGAGTTATTTATGTCTCAGCAAACTGAGAAGGTGTGAGATTCAGACTGCATATTTAGGCTTTTCATTATTTGTAGCTTGTGTTTCTAATTGGTTAGAGACTACAGAAGTTATAATCCCGAAGTTATACAATCTAAAAGAGAGAACTGAGAATACACAAACATCATGCAACATAAGGAAATGAAGAGTGAGAATTATTTAAAATATTTCTTTTTGAAATTGATAAAACTTAGGTAATATAAAAATTGAAATTGTTAAATATGTTTATTGACTTACATTGATAATAAAGTTAATTAACTTTTGAATCTAACTGTAAAACATCATTACTGAGCTTGTACTAAAAGAGTTAATTTTGAGTACTCACACTGTTTCTAATCACATGATTATGTCGTAAACTTGATAAAATAATAAATAACATATTGATAAGTAATTTCAGTTTGTCAAAATCTTGGTATTTCTGTATGTTTACTTAACTTGCATATAGATCTTTCAAACAGGAACTCTAAAACGTGTTGATGTTAGCCAACATTCTAAGGAGATAAAGCATTAGACATATTTCATGATCATCAACCACTTGAAAAAGAAAGATAACTGATCCATTAAAATGAGCAGAAAATGGCCAAGTGGCTAGCATGTGATACTGTGTAGCTGAAGTTCCCTGGTTTTGATCCTATTATTATTATTATTATGGAATGGTCAAATCCCACAGTTCAGTATACAAGAGTTAGTTGTGGATGATATTGACTAATTAATTTCTCTCTAGTCTACCACTTCAAAGTAAGTAATGGCTAGCACAGATAGTCCTCAAGTAATTTTGCATGACAACTCAACAAACAAACAAATGAATATTGATACAGGAATTACTGGCTAAAAGTAATGTTGGCTATTGTGGCAATTGTTTTTATAGTTGCAAACCTTTCTTTGAGCATTGTATATTACCTCCATTTTTAGAAACACTTCACTCTATGCTTTTGACATTATATGGAACTTGTTTTGGTTTGTTTGGAATTTTGCTCAAAGCTACACAAGTGCTATCTGTGCTAGTCATCCCTAATTTGGCAGTGAAAGACTAGAGGTAAGCAACTAGTCTACACCACCAACTGTCAACTCATGGGCTACTCTTTGACCAACAAACAATGGGATTGACTATCACATCATAATGCATGTTTGGTGGGATACAGATTCAAACCTGTGCCCTGCAGGTTGAGAGTCGAGCTCCATAACCTCTTGACTGCCAGCCCATATGGAGCGTGGAATGAAACTTTTTGTTAATCATTCAAACTATGACAGTAACATCATTTCATCTTCCAGATCTATTGTCTTTTTTTTTTTTTCTTTAGGTATATAATTACTCTGTTAACTATGAAATGTACCTAAAAGTTCGTCAAACTATTGTATGATATGTTATTAATAAAATACATATTTCAAATCCATATTTTTTTATTTTAGATATAAAGACCTGTGTGAACACATCTGGAAATCAGTTTCCTAGTGATCATGTTTTAACACAAGCAGATCCCTTTATTGAAATAGAAGTCAACAAATCTCAGAAACAAAACAGTAATGTATTTGGAAAAATGAATTTAAGTGTACATAACCTGAAACAATCTGTTAAGCCTTGTAAAGGTGAGAAACAATACAGTTGTTTACTCTGTGGAAAAGTATTTGGAACAAATAGTAATTTAAAAATACATCAAAGAATACATACTGGAGAGAAACCATATGGTTGTATAGTATGCGGCAAAAAATTTGGAAGAAATAGTCATTTAAAAATGCATCAAAGTGTGCACACTGGCGAGAAACCATACAGTTGTGTAATGTGCAGAAAACAATTTGCAAGAAATAGTGATTTAAACATTCATCAGAAAATACATACTGGAGAGAAACCATATGGTTGTATTGTGTGTGGCAAAGAATTTGTAAGAAAAGGTGATCTAAAGAAACATGAGAGGATACACACTGGAGAGAAACCATACAGTTGTGCAGCATGTTTAAAGAAATTTGGAACAAGTAGTGAACTAAAAGTACATGAGAGAATACACACTGGAGAGAAACCATACAGTTGTGTTGTGTGTGGAAAAGAATTTCGAAGAAACTGTGATTTAAAAGACCATCAAAAAATACATACTGTAGAGAAACCATATGGTTGTATAGTATGTGGCCAAAAATTTGGAATAAATAGTGAACTGAAAGTACATGAGAGAACACACACAGGAGTAAAGCCATACAGTTGTGAAATTTGTGGGAAAGAATTTCGTAGGAATAGTAACTTAAAAGATCATCAGAAACTACATACAGGAGAGAAACAACATAGTTGTGTAGTGTGTGGCAAAAAATTTGTAAGAAAAGGTGACCTGAAAAAACATGTGAGGATACACACTGGGGAGAAACCATACAGTTGTATAGTATGTTTAAAAAATTTTGGAACAAATAGTGAACTAAAAATACATGGGAGAATGCATACTGAAGATATACTATACAGTTGTATAATTTGTGGAAGAGAATTTCGAAGAAAAAGTAACTTAAAAGATCATCAGAAAATACATACCAGAGAGAAGCCATATGGTTGTGTAGTGTGTGGCAAAAAATTTGGAACAAATAGTGAATTAAAAATACATGAGAGAATACACACTGGAGAAAAACCATACAGTTGTGTAGTGTGTGGAAAAGAATTTCGAACAAATAGTAACTTAAAACAACATGAGATAATACACTCTGGAGAAGCACCATACAGTTGTATAGTATGTTTCAAAAAATGTAGAACAACTAATGAATTAAAAGTACATGAGAAAATACACACTGGAGAAAAACCATACACTTGTTTTGTTTGTGGCCAAACATTTGGGACAAAGAGTAATCTGAAAACTCATGAAAAATTACACACTGGAGAAAAACCATATAGTTGTGTAATATGTAGAAAAAAATTTGCAAGAAATTTTGATCTAAAAAGACACAAGAAGATTCACACTGTTTAAAAACTGTACAATTGAGAAATATGTCAAAGACTAAAGAGTGAAGGAAAAGTACATGAGAGAATACATACTGAAGAGAAACTAAACATTTGTATTTCAAAACGTTTTAAAACAATGAATCAGTTAAAATCTCATGAGAGAATAACTACAGAAGAGAAACTAAACATTTGTTTTTTGTATTTCAAAACGTTTTAAAACAATGAATCAACTAAAATCTCATGAGAGAATACATACTGAAGAGAAACTAAACATTTGTTATGTTTGTTGCAAAATGTTTAAAACATTGCATCAGTTAAATTCTCATGAGAGAATACTCACAGAAGATAAACCATACAGATGTAAACTATCTTATAAAACATTTGTAAGAAAGAACATGAGGCAGTACACACTATGGCAAAGAATTTGTGTCAAGATATGAACTGAAATGCCAAGAGTTATATACGGGGGAGAAACCATACAATATGTTGCTAAAAGTTGGGAAGTAAAATTAGTGTAAAAGACCATGAGAGGATACACACTTGGCAGCTTTCACTCTATGTCCAAGAGCTTTTAATGGATTTAAACAAAGAAACATGAAATATTACACACTAGTGAGTAACAGTACAGCTGTGTAATCTGTGCCAAAGAATTTGTAACAAAAGATTATGTAAAGAAACATCAATGAATAGTCATTGGGGAGAAATCATACAGCTGTACAGTGTATGTATGTGTCTGACACAGAATTTTTAATTGATATTAACTTCAGAAAACATGAAAAAATACATATTTTGACAAAAAACTGTAAAACGTTTTCAATATTAGTATCAGTGGACACACAATGGTGTGAAACTACATTTGTGTTGTGTGTAGCAAAGAAATTGGAAGTTATAATCCCCTTGACAGGGTACACTCACATGGTTCACATGTAATACTATATCAGTATAGTGTGTGTGGAAAAGAATATGAAACCCTAAACCATGAGGAGGTACAAATTGTGGAGAAAGCATGCAGGTATGATGTCTGTAGTTAAAACTTTTAAGATATTCCTTATTTCAAATAGTATCAAGAAGTGATACAACAAGTGTGTTACAAAAGACTTGAGAGACAAAAATTTTAAATATCCTTATAAATAATGTAAAGAAAATCCTTTGTAATGTTTATGATTTGTTGGGTGAAAAAATATCTGTGGTACCAGAATTCTTTTATGGAAAACTAGAGTTGTATACATTTGACAATAATTAGAGTAACTTTTTAATATTAACAGATTAGTTAATTGTGACATGTGAGTTTTACATAATGCAACCTTTGTATAGTTAGGATTTTGTGGCTTTAAAGTAGTGGATGTTTGTTTTTTACAAGTTAAGTCTACAACAATTATTTATTTATGATAAGGCTCTTGTGACTGGACACCAACAATTATCATGGTACCCAGTGGTCAGCATGCCAGACTAAGGATTTATGGTTCATGTCCCATTACCATGGGAGAAAACAATCACTTACTGCAATTTAGCTGCATGGATGTGTTATAAGAAAGATAGTTAAATCACACTATTTGTTCTGACAAGAGTTGGTGGTGTTAACTAACTGTCTTCCATCTAGTTCATCACTTCAAAAGCAGGAATGCTACTTACCGTGCCTAATAGCCTTTATAATAATCTGACCACTAGGAAATAAACTCGTACGATGTATGTACTAAAATTATTTGACTACTGAAGCATTGTTTAGCAAAAAAAAATGGATATAGATGGGATTTTACTCAGTTATGTGATATCTTTCTTTGACAAAATGGACTGTTACAGATAGATCTGTGTTACAGTCTTGTGTCCATAAGCTGTGCCCTTGAATTCTGACTTTTGTTGTTGTTTTTCTCATATACTGAAGTTCATATTTATATATGATGTATATAGTGATTTTGTTCTCCATTGTTCTTTAAGTAGGTGTTCTGCACTAACTGAGATTGGACAATTTCTCAGCACCCCAGTGGCATAGCGGTATGCCTGGGGACTTACAATGCTAGAAACCGGGTTTCGATACCCGTGGTGGGCAGAGCACAGATAGCCCATTGTGTAGCTTTGTGCTTAATTCCAAACAAACAAACAATTTCTCAATATGTTTCTTACTGTATCATTTTCACATAGGAATTTGGTTGTGTTCATATACTATTATTCCTGCTTTTCATTTACATTTGTCTTTTCCATCAAATATTCAAGGTTTTTATTGTCAAGAAGACTTATCTTCTATGTTCCAAATCTTGTTCTTTTTTAAAACAGGAAAGTCTGTGATATCCAACATTATGCTTTTATGGTGCTTTGATCTCCAGTTAAGGCCCTTCTCAATATCTATGAATTTTTCTATAAATTGCTGTATATGAGCTGTCTTGATGATCATCACCTTTAGGAAAGGAAGCTGGTATTTTTTCTATTTCTTTTATGAATTATGTCTAAAAATTGGCTATTCGGATGGCTCATAAATTCTGGAATCGTGTTAGTAGGGAAAGGCTGTATTACAAGTTTACAGACAACATGTCTGAACCATTCTGGTCCTTAGAGCAGCTATTTCAGGAATGGTATCTTTAAAAAAATTGTTGTAAATGTTACTTATTTATGATAGAGATCATAGCTAGGCCTTTCTATGGTCAAATGTTCTCCTGAAAAGATAATCCTGTATTTGTTAAGTGTGGACAAAGAGTTGGAAATAACAGAGACCTAAAACACTTCTATGAGGTATGAGATTTGTGTCCTGGTCTCTAAAATATTTCTAACAAGAAAAGGGTCAATGACTCAAGATAAAAACATTGTGAAATGTTTTTCAGAGGACAATCCCTTTAAACATGGGTACCCCATTAAACACTTTTCTGCACAAGTCACTGAGTTACATTCAAAATTTAATTAAACACTTTTACTATCAATGTATGTGAATGAAATTAACATCATATTGTATGTTATTATTCTAAGTTTTATGTTATCTGAATTTTATTTCAAAAAATACTTAAAACTTCAGCTTTATTGTCATGTGACCCATGAGTTATGAAAAATCTCAACTTTCAGTCTCTCAATCTTGAACCACATACTGCCAGGCCTGTACACATGTGTCTAGACAGTAATATATGCTTATTTTCCCTATTGACTCGTATGTTTCAGAGTTCTTTGGCTGAATGCAGTAGAAACAAGTAATCAATTTTGTCAACCCCTGATGGGTGCCAAATCCACCTTCTTTACTTTGCTTGAGCTTCATAGCATACATGTAGTTGCTACGTATATATGTATATGGTCATTAGAATGAACTCATTTTACACTATAAGTCAACAACAGTTATTTTGAAATTTGCATGCAGTTGTCATCATTGGGTAGATGTAACTGCCTGTAGTATTATTGGCTGCTTTATCCTTTAAAACACTTACAGTTTTTCTTATCTAAATATGTTATAGTTAGATAGACAGTTATATTGTATTTAGGTCTTACTTTTATATCTTAGTTAATTATGTATTATTTGTGTTTTAAAATGCATAATTGAAAGATTTAAACATTTTTAAAGATATACATCATACTTTGGATCAATTTCCAAGACACTAAAGATCTTGTACAAGGGCAAGATAATTTGCTGAAGACCTGTGCATCTTTGATGAAGATACCGTAATTATGCACCAAGGGTGCTGTCGATTTGTGCTGAGATGAGTAATAAATGTTAAAAGATAGAAAAGGAAAATAAAACATTAAAAACTATCTATATTTGAAAAGGAAAAGACCTAACTGAAATTATGAATATAACCAAAATAATTGCTTTTAAAATATTCTAGGAAGAATTAAAACATATTTACATTTTTTCCATTTCTTAATTTTAAACATTTCATTGAACTGTATGTTGATGATAATATCTACAGTTAGTGATATGGTAGAGAAAATGAAAAATATAATATAAACATTTACCTTAAAAAAACTTGATATTCATTTAGGAGGTTCTAGAGGATATGCAAATGAAATATGAAACTGTAAGATGAAGAAAAGTATTTTTATATTTAAAATGAAAATCACCTTGCACTCGAACTATTCAGAATTTGAGTTATTTATCTACTGTAGGTAAATAACATATTTTTATTAGAAAGATTTAATTAGAATAATGTCATTCTTTATGTACAAGATAATTAAAGTCTTTAACAAAATCTTACCAATTTTTGTGAGAATATCTCAAAGTTATCATGTGTGTTGTTCCATAAATGTCCTTCTCTAGTCGAGTGGAAGTAAAATATGCTCATTGCAAAATGGCTAGAGACAGAATGCCCTTACTAGACTACTGATATAAAACCGTATCTTTTAATGATTGTAAGGAGTTTTATAACGTAAAATCTATGTAATTACCTGAATTCTAATATAATTGGTGGAATGTAAGCATAATTACAAATATCAAAATATTTGTAATCCCACAACTCTCCTTATTACTGCTTAGTTTTCATTTATATGTTGGTTAGTGATCTTGCTTTATTGAAGAATCTTGAAGACATTTTAACTTAAGTTAAATTCATTCAGTTTGTTAATAATTTATCATAGATATTATTATTTTGTGTAATTTCACAGTGTTGTGAAAAACTGCTTTAATTCTTTGTATGTTTAGTTTAATACTCTTGTTCTAAAATCTGATTGTTTATGCTTTCTATCATGTGCAGTTCATTCATCTGTTATCTCATGAGCTTCTAGTTCAGGAATGTTCTAGAGTCCTGGTAATGTATAATTGTTTAAGTATGTTTTATATAAAATTGAAGAAATATGATCAGTTTTGGACTGGAGTTGACTTCCAGCTTATGGTCTGTCGTGCCTTAGCCACACTACAACAATGGTACTTTTTCAGACATATCACATTTCTCCACCCATTTTGTGACACAGTCATTCATCTCAGGCAAAGAGTATACCCAGTTCAGATGTGGTGTGCTCTCCCACATGTGTTTTCTCTACATTGAGATGACACTTGTTGAGTCCTCTCCAGACACTTTCTGGGGGTGACTCACCTTGGTAATTTCTACACTGGGTCAGTGTGGTATTCTATCTGTTTCATGAGCAAAAATAAGTTATTGTATTGGATGTTAATAATTTCCTAAACTGAAAATATATTTCCAATAGATACCTCTTCTGACACTTCCTACCCATCCTCCCCACTTTCGGTGTGTTTTTTCGTGCCTAATCTTGAAGTAAAGATTGGGTTCTACTGCATAGAGGGAGTCAGCTGCACTAGGAGGGTGTGTTGCAGTCCTGTTTGTGGATGTTTGTCGCATGGTTATTTGCATGTGGAATTTAGTGGGAGTATAAAGGCTATTGGTGAGCTAAAATTTTATGCTTATAGAGGACAGCACAAATTGAGAAAAGCTGTTTTGTGAGAGAAGGTAAGTATCTATCAAATATATTTTCAGTTTAGGAAAATATTAACTTTCATTAGGCACAGCGCAGATAACCCATAGTGTTATTTTGTGCTTAACAATATACAAACCTTATACACATGAACTGTGTTATGTTAAAAGACACCACTGCAACATTATATCAGCTGTGGTTGTCATATGACTTGTTGATTTGCATATTCAAAATTATTTTAATATAACATACTGAACCCTTTGTATACTACTGACAAAATTTAAAATGTGATGATATTAAATAGATCACATATAAAGAATTGCATAAACGACACTCTAGGTAAAAGTAGAAATGTTTTGTTGCTTAATTTTTGTGAAATCATAATTTAGTATTAGATAAAACAGGATCTCGCATATTATATAAAGAAGATTTAAAAGCTTTTTAGTTAACTTCTTTTATGCATAATGTAGATGGACTTATTGATATGTATATGAAGAAATCGTTTTTCAGTTTTCAATAAAACTACAGTATATTTTAAAAATTTGTTTTGCAAATAACACATATAAGGTTTAAAATGTTTTTATATTTATATAATGAAAACTACTTCATAAGAAAAGCTAATTATGACAAAAAAAACAAATTGTTGGAAAAGCACTATGCTATTGTTGTAGGAAGCTCCATCATACAAATCTAATTATGACAAAACAAACACCAAACTTTGGTAACATTAACAATTAGTGCTGGCCTGCACCAAGAGCACTGTGATTTTATATATATTTTTAAAGTCACAATATCAAATGAAATACCAAAATAATTTGAATGTTTATAATTATCAAAAAACTTATACTGGATCCAAATAATGGCATTTACAAAGAGATGATGAAATGCAAATTATTTAAAATTTTATACATTTATTACATAGTTGCATTTAATTGTGATAAATTTAAATGAATTTTTGACTATCTTTAGACTGGACAAGAATCATTGTAATGAAGACATTTCTTCTGACACAATATCTTACCTCCACTCTCACAGAAAGCTTTCTGCTCTCTATTGGCACAAATTCTTCGCTTGCCACTAGCCTTGTAACCCCTGCTTCTTTCTGCATGTCTACATGTAAATGATCATGTAGCAATCCTCCACCAATAGGAGTGGGACACTACTCCTATCATAACTAATACCCTCTCTAATAATGCACCTGTTAATCATTTCTTGGTCGGTAGTCTTACTGTTAAGACGTGTTTGTTTTTGCTCCCAAATATTGGAATCACTGATTTTAGTACAATTTTTTTCTTGTTATTTTGTGTTTCATTAGTTTGAGTTTATACTTTGCAAGTGTGCATTCACAGTTTCAAGTACTACTGTTCCTGCTCAGGCATGATTATCAACCATGTCTTCAGGGTCGGACTCACAGTTGTTGGACAATGACATGACTTCTGTGATTCATAGAGAATTGTCTCACTTTATTCAGCAGTTACCACCACCTGAGGAGTATCCCATCTTGCCTGTGCCTGACAGGAAGGATGAGAATTTGGATAACTTTTTCCCCCTAATTATTATACTTCTCATTTCAGGAGAACTGACCAGGCCTCCTTCACCCTTTGTTGACTTGATAAATCAGTTATGTTAAATTTTGTCTTTATCTTCTGTTTCCTATGATTCTACCCCTACATTTCTTAATGACGAAGTTTTGGGTCAATATTTGGTTTTCCACCTTCATTGGATATTGGGGTTCATGCTAGTTATTTTGGGGAACAGTTGAGATCAAAGGTCACAATGCCTTGCTCACCACATACATCAGACAATCATGCTTTTACATTTCATTGTGCCAACTACCCCCTTTATAGACTCATAATGTTTGGAGGTTGTGGGGTTTGGACCCTAATACTTTGGTTTCCTTAACCTCAATTTTCCTGTCTTCATCTTACCATGCCTACCATTCTTTGTGCCTTATCCTCCCATCATCCTTTCTTGGTAGTATTAATTGGTCTCCATAGAATTTTTCTGAGGAATCCTTTTCTTACTATGGCATGCTTCTCCTATTTGGCCTTGACCTTACAGATGTGGCTTATATACTGTTGGAATTTTTTGGGTTGGGATGCTCTATTTTCAGGGTTCATTTACCTGCTTCATCCTTGCATGAGTTACGCATGGCATCATTTTCCCAGGAAGAAGTCTTTGGGGGTCACCCTGACAGTTTGGAGTCCAGGATTGAATCAACCCATTTACATCACTTCATTTCTTCTTTGGCTTCTCGTTTGTCTCAACTACCTGTTATTGTATCAGTGTCAAGCCACCCTTCTTCTATTCCTCTGCCAGCCCTGGTTGCTCATTCTTTGACTTCATCAGCATCATCTTTGGGGCAATCAGTGTTGGTGACTTGGTACTCGGGTTGGAGCTGAAGGGCACCAGACTATTTCACTTTGCCCATGTTTGGAGGACTTCTATGGTTCATTCATGGGTTTTGAAGGTTGTTTCCCAAGGTCTGGTTCACCATTTCCTGTCTTTCCCACCATTGTTGCCCCATCCAATTCTCTTCCCCTCTCAGCAATATACAGTTTCGTGCCAGCATTTGTTGGAGGCAGTTCAGGATTTAATTCTAAAGGGTGTCAATGAATGAGGAGATCCTTCTCATCTGGGGGTTTTATTCTTGTCTATTTGTCATTTCCAAAAATACAGGAGATTGGTGCCCTGTGATCGATTTATTGTCTCTGAATCTCTTCCTTGTTGTTCACAAGTTCAGCATGCAGTCATACTTAACTCTCTTTTGGGGTTTCACTCCAGATTTGTTGATGTGTTGGATGCTTAGCTTCATATTTCCATTGCCCCAGCATCCGGATATTTTCTTCTCTTTGTTTATTAACAGCATGTTTTTTAGTTTCAAGATCTTCCATTTGGCCTAGTTTCAGCCCCTATATGTTTTACAAAGTTTTTCAGTCATTCGCTTAACTGCTTCATTCCCTGGGCCTTTGTTTCTACCATTACATGGGTGACTGTCTACTGCTGGCATTCTTATAGGCCAACTCTGATTTCCATACTCTGTTTCTTTTTTTGGAAGCTGCCCAGGTTGGTTGGCTCATCAAAGTGGAGGAGTCGGGACCCAGCCTTCTCCACGTTGTTTGCAAGATATGGAATGGCTAGTTTACAAGGTCTCCTCATCACCTTCTCCTTCTGCACGAGAGGTTCTATCTCTTTGGAGATGGCCTCTCTTGAGACTCATTCCCCTTGGTTGTGCTCACATGCGCCATCTACAGTGAGCTTTAATCAACCAGTGGTGCTTTGTCCGAGATCCCTTGGAGGCTCGTCTTACCCTTCCCTCTCCATTACTTATGAACTTTGCCTGGTGGATGGATCAGACCAATACTACCATGGGGGTTTCTCTTCCTCCATGTCGTTTGAATTGTCAGTATTTTACAGATGCTTCCCTTTCCAGTTGGGAAGCATATCTCAGTGGTATGGAAGTGTCAGAAAGGTGGACTCTTTCAGAATCCACCCTTCTTATCAATATCTTGGAACTTCTTGCTCTTCAGTGGGCTACCCTACACTTCCTCCTGTCTCTTCAAAGACAAATGGTGATAGTGCGTTCGGATGGTTGTGTCCTACATTTCCAGGCAAGGAGGCACCTGGTCAAGAAACCTTTGTTTTGGACACTGAATCTTCTGTATTAGGCTCATGACTATCAAATGACTTTTCTGGTGTTTCATATTCCAGGTGCCATGAATCTAATAATAAATCAGTGGTCAGAGTGGTCTTTGGATTCTGTCATTTTTTGGGAGTTGTGTGCTCATTAGGGTGTCCCTGAATTGGATGCCATTGTGTCTCATCTCAGCACCAAACTTCTCCATTTTTGTTTCCTTGTTTCTCATCCATAGGTGAATGCTCTCAGCCATAATTGAATAAACAGTTACCTATATCTCTATCCTCCTATTTGGCTTTTTCCTCGTGTCCTTCTAATAGTTCATACCACTCTTTATCAGGTCCTGTTAGTAGCACCATATTGGCTGGCTCATATGTGCTTTCCGTTTTTACGACAGCTGTTGGTGTCACCACCAGTTCCTCTTTCTTTGTGTTCCATGCTCCTTCATCAGCCCCATTCTGTTGTGTGTCATCCTTCCCTATCTGCACTTCATCTCTACATGTGGCTTTTGTCTGGTCCCTCACCAGAAGGTCTGGACTTTCCAGGCATGTTGCCTCCTTGGTTTCCTGTAAGTGGACTACATACCACTCTTGATCTCTGTGCTAGGGTTACCATCCTTCTCATCCCACCATTCCTCATTTGTTACCCTTTATTACAATGGCTTATTGGTTTTTTCTGATGCTGGTTGCTGGGCAGCTTTGTCTACCACTTTGCAGTTTACCAAACTTGCATCAGTATTGCAGTCTCCTGCCCTGTCTATATTTTGTTCTTTTTCCATTTCTCATCCTCCCTGCCCTGCCTTATTTCCCAATTGGGACCTCAGTGTTGTCCTTTATGCTCATACTCATCCTCTGTTTGAACCTTGTTTGTTATATCACATGTCATTGAAGTCCCTGTTCCTCTTGTTGTTGGTGTATGGTCACCATCATTACAATGTTTTTGTGATCGATGTTCACCATATTTTGTTCCATTCCTCCTATGTTCTCCTTTTTTCCGACTGTTATTTTCTACCCACAACTTCTGCTGCCTGGAAGGGTAATTCTGCTATCACTCCCATTTCCCTCCTCACCATCTTCCATCTTTATGACCATTCAGATACAGGTTGCCTCTTATGTCTGATTAGAGCTTTTCCATGGTATCTGACACACAATGATATATTCTGTTGTTCTTGTGTCTGTTTATTTATTATCTGAAACCCTCCCATTTCACATGATCTTCCCCCGGGGTTGTATTTGTCAGGTTATTCAACTAGTGTATTCTTCCTTTTCTCAGGGCAGTTGTTGTCTTTTTTTGGGTCTTTTCTTATCATAGTGCAAATCATGATAAATCTCATGAGTTTAGGTGGGAGTTGCAAGCACATCCTTAAGGCAGATGCACAAGGAAGATATCTGTGTGAAGAAGAGGTGTGTCTCATTTCGAAAGGAGCTAGACCAAAAAAGAATATACTAGTTGGCTTGGGAACCCCTATCATACCAACTTCTGCATGTTGATTCCCGGGAGATCTGATATGAAAAGGAGTTGGTTCAGTTTAGATATAGTGTTGGCTGAAGTACCCCACTCTACCATGGGAAAGGAACTCGACAAGCCAACATATCTACAATCAAGGATGTACTCATCTTTTTTTCTGTCCAGTTTAGTGACACATACTTTCAAGATGGTCAAAGAGTATTCCTTTTTGAGACGTGGTGTGGTCTCCCACAAGTATGTTCCTCTAACAAGAGAAGTCACACTCCATGGACATTCCTCAGGTGCTTTTCAATGGCTGCTCATCTTGTTAAATATTGCACTGGTCACTCCACTAAATCAATGTGGGATTCTAGTTTTTGATATTTTCTTACATTGAAAATATATTTCCAATAGATACTTACCTCTGCTCATACTTCCCATCTTTCCTCCTCTCTTCTGGGCTTTTTTTCTGCCTAATCTGGCAGTGAAGCTTGGATTCTATGATAAAGAGGGAGTTAGCTGCAGCAGGAGAGTGTGTCACGCTCCTATTGCATGCTACAATGTAGGTGAGAGTTTCAAGGCTAGTGGTGAGTAAAACAAAATTAGTGCACTTAGAGGGCAGTAATGATTGAGAAAAGTATTATGTGAATAGAGATATTATATTAGAAATATCATAACAAATATTTAGAGTGTGTTCAGTAATTTGCTATCACTCTGTATGTGTGTAATGGTTCATCACAGCCTGAAATATTTTCACAAAGGTGCCCAACAAAAAATTTTGTGAACTCCCATTACAGATGATTGAATTTATGCAATACATTGTTATTTCAAACTAAAATATAGGTAAGCCAATAAAATTCCTAACACGTATTTAATTACAAACTTCCAGTCTTCTTAAGATATTTCATCTTGATGCAATTAAACTGGGAGACATACAGCAATCCATTATGCAATGAAAGTTCCATACATTTTTCAATGAATAATGGTCAAGATATTTCAGCAAACTATGGAGTAGTTTCTTTTATAGAATACTGAAAATCAAAACAAACCAATAACTAGAAACATATGCAAATAAAATTGAGCATAAAAGGTAAATGTTTATATTTTGTTTTCCATGTTCTCTACCATATCACTAATTCATCAACGTATAGTGAATTGAAATGTTTAAAATTAAGAATTTTAAATATATACATACCTTTTGTCTTCATTGAATAATCTTAAAATATCTTATTTGGGTCATATGCCTAATTTCACATTTTTAGCTTTTCACTTATAGTTTATTTTGAATGTTTCCCTTTCCTTTCCAGTTCTTTTTTTTTTATTATTTATGTTGAAATATCAAGTGGTGCCTGCTGGCCATTATAACGTTATGATTAGCAGAGATATGTTAACACATCTATTTTTATATGCATTTATGACTGAGGTGATCCCAGGTAAACGTTAAAAAATAATTAAACCTTTCAAATATGAATTTTAAAGCACAAAGAAATAAGTAACTAAAATATATAAGTAAAACCTAAATGCAGTTTAACTGTCTATCTAACTAATACGTGTAATGTTAGGTGGTATCACTCTCCTATTGGTGGAGAGCTTTTGCTGCATAACATCGTTATGCAGTAGTGCAAATCATGAGAAACCTCATGAGTTTATGTGGGAGTTGCCTAAAGACTAATGGCATGCAAATCCCTAAGGCAGATGCACAAGGAAGATAGCTTATAGGTGTGAAGAGGTGTGTATCTTTTTAAAAGGAGCTGGATCAGAAAAGAATGTACTAGTTGGCTTGGGAACCCCATCATACCATCTTCTGCAGGTTGATTTCCGGGAGATCTGGTATGGAACGGAGTTGGTTCAGTTTAGATATATATATAGTGTTGGCTAAAGAACCCCCATCCTACCATGGGAAAGAAACTGGACCAACCAACATATCTACAATCAAGGATGTGATCATCTTTTTTTTTTTCTGTCTAATTTAGTGACAGGTACTTACTAGATGGATGAAGAATATACCTAGTTCAGATGTTATGTGGTCTCCCATGAGTATGTTCCTCTAACAAGAGAAGTCGCACTCCATGGACATTGCTTAGGTGCTTTCCAAAAGCCATTCATCTTGGTCAATATTGAACTGGTCACTCCACCAAGTCAATGTGTGATTCTAGCTCCTAATACTTTTCTACCCTGAAAATATATTTCCAATAGATACTTACCTCTTCTCATACTTCCCATCCTTCCTTTTCTCTTCTGGGCTTCGTTTCTACCTAATCTGGTAGTGAAGATTGGATTCTACAGTAAAGAGGGAGCCAGCGGCAATAGCAGAGTGTGTCATGCTCCAATTGCATGCTACAATGCAGCTGGACCATGTTGAAATGTGGAGCAGGTGGGAGTTTCAAGGCTAGTGGTGAGTGAAATAATTAGTGCATATAAAGGACAGCACTGATAGAGAAAAGTATTATGAGAATAGAGATATCATATCTGATAAATATTTTAGAGTGTGTACAGTAATTTGCTATCACTTTGTACATGTGTATGGTTCATCACAGCCTGAAATATTTTCAAAAGGGTGCCAAACAAAAAAATTTTAAAACCTCCATTACAGATGTTTAAATCTGTGCAATACATTGCTATTTCAAAAAATATATAGATAAGCCAGTAAAAGTCCAAACACTTGATGCAAGTAAACTGGGAGACATACAGCAATCCATTATCTCCCATGTTTTTTGTAATAAAGGTTCTATAAATATTTCAATGAATAAGGTCAAGATATTTCAGCTAGCTATTGAATAGCTTCTTTTGTAGAATACTGAAAATCAAAACAAACCAATAATTAGAAACATATGCAAATAAAATTGAACGTAAGATATCTACAAAAACAGAGCAAATAATAATGTACTTTATACTTAAAATCAAATAATAAATAAAACCAAGTGTAACAACTTCACATAAAATACAAAATATCTAAATAAAAATATGTATGCGATAAATTACAAATATATATATATATCTCAAGAAATAAATAATTTTAACATGAAAGAAAAATAATATTGTGTGTGTTTTGTATAAGAAAGCTGCATTAGTCTATCTGTTGTGTCCACTGAGGGGAATCAAACCCCTAATTTACTATTATAAATCTGTAGACTTATTGGTGTCCCAACGGGTGACTAAATAATATTGGAAGGAAAAACATGGCAAGTGATATAAGATGGTAACCAAAATGCTAGGACTAAATGTATTGAAATTATCTGTATGAAATTGGAACTTAAAGATGAAAACAAATTTCATCTAGAATCCCAAACAAGTTTTTTCAAACATTCCATTCTTAATGTTCTATTTATATTTTTGTGTATAATGTTTTCACAAATGACCTTAGTGTGCTGAAATACAAAAATAATTCATTCATTGGATGCTTGAAAAATAGTTTCTAAATCCAGAACAACAATTTGCTGAAGTTCCTTATGATCCTAACTTATGTCTATGTGATCTATGAAATGGAAGCACATAACTCACAATTTGAATTATTGAACAATAAGTTAACTGGTTAAACAAGAGAAATATTAACTTTCTAACTGATTATGAATCTTCCTATTCTGAACTAAACTCTTAATCTGAATATATTAAATAATTATTTTTAGAATTAAGATGAATTTCAAACAGGCACTCATCTATGGCATCTAAAACCCATTCCTTATTCAGATACTCATGCTGTCAACAAACATATAACCATAGTTCTGAATGTCTATGACACAGTGCAGACCATGAGTTAACTTACATAGTTGTCAACTATCCCATTTGCTTTATCGTCCCTGCATCGCAAGGATCTATGTAAGCTCTGCTTTTCCACCATAATCCAGGTTTCTTAGGTGCAGTCGGGAAGGAAAACCAGTTGTGGGAAGGTGCGTGAAAGTGTACTTCTGAAGTAAGTAGCTGTTTGAAATTCATTTCAACTCTAAAAATTTAAAACAGGTAGCCTTACCTTTCAAATACAAAAAGCCTGAATTACCCATACACAGATGGAGGAGTGAACCCAACGAAAGTCATAAATAAAGCAAACCATCCTCATAAGATACTAGACCTAAAGTGGATACTCAGAAAAATGACATTCTTCTCAGGAGATTACTTCATCGGCCTAGGTGCTAGGTGTCCTTTAATTAATATGGGGGGGGAGGGGTCTGGCAGTAGGAAGCCATGCACATTCTCAGGTGTAATAACAGATGATAACATAACAGGTAGTCATGGTAGAAGCACAATGTGTTGTTCTATACCTAGAGTGAAAATTTCTTGAATAAGTAAGAGGAGACCATTAACAGCTAAGACTGGAAATGGTCTTGGGCATAAGGGCCTATACATTCACACCAAAAAATGCCAGCCAAGTTACAAAAACAGCTTAATAAGTAAGATTGAGGGAAAATTGAAAAGATTCAAGGATGGTCTCAACAGCTCTAGGACAGAGCATTGGTAACACCAAATATATTAAAGTAAAAATACAGTTGGAGACACGAAATACTGTATGAATAACGTAATCTTGTCACCCTTGCCTTGAATCCTATGCAAGGATGTGCATATGAAGGTCATAATTTACCCACTTAGCCATCATTGCCAACTAGAATGCATCACCCTCTCATAAGTATCAGTACAAAGGGTGAAATCCTGTATAGAACAATCACAAATGTACATGAAACATTCAATAAAAACTTTGACTGGACAAATGCATTCAAACTTGGAGTCTCATATTATAAAGAATGAATCCACAACCCCAGACACCCCTTGAACAATTAAAAGAGTAATTGTTTGTTTTTTTTTAATTCAAGCAAAGCTATACAATGGCTATTTGTGCTAGCCATCTCTAATTTAGCAGTGATAGGCTATAGGAAAGGCAGCTAGTCAACACCACTTAGTGCTGACTCTTGGGCTATATATTTTACCAAGGAATAGTATGATTGACTGTCATATTATAGCACTTTCATGGCTGAAAGGAAAACCCTAAACTTTTAGTAACTAATTTTGGCAAATACTTGTGGGAAAAAGCAGAAAGGAAGAGGTTCTCCCAATATTGACTCAAGGTAATCACTGGTAAAGAATTTGAATGTGGAACTGGAGATTAGTAGAGTGGAAGAAGTTGTTTGACTGACATCACAAAGGTATCAACCATCAGCCTTTCACACAGTCACTGAAGACCAAAGGGGAAGGTGGTCTTCTCTATGGGATAAAGCCAAACAAACTAGAGAAGCTGTCTGCCAAAATGTTCATTTCAAAGGTGAACAAATTGTAAATACAGCCAAGAAAGTAATGAAACTACAACAAAGTCAATGCTGAGAGAACATGCACTTACCTAATTATAGATGTAAGCTACCACTGTGTAATTACCTGTATGAACTAACAGAAGTGGTAGAAATTCAACAAAAATGTTATAAACAGCCTAGAGTTCTAACATGTTGATTGTCAGGTTTTGTAGACTGGATTTTGTACGGTAGGTGTCTGTGACTTGTTGGTGATAACATTTCAACAATAAACAAAATAGCACACAATCCACTTGTTTCAAAATAATATATTAAAACAAGACAAATGTATATACCAATGTTTGTTATACTGTTGTACCCAGTATCCAGTTGTATCCAGAGCTTTAAATAATTTTCTCTTTTTCGTCAAAGTCTACACAGGCTGGTTCAGTTACTTTAGAACACACTTGGACAAGATTAATTATTTTTCCCTACTTTGTTATTACAATACAATCTAGGATAATTTCACTTTAGAAATCGCCAATATACACTCTTTATGGCTAAACGTGTAATCTCTATCTTTATATCTCTTGAACTACATTTTGGACATGTATTTATAAACATACTGTGGTCTAGAACATTCCATACATAGTTGAGATATTATGATTCAATAATACCCAATGAGAAATCTTAGAAGGTTCTGGTAATATGACGCAATAATACAACAATCACCAACTAGTGAACTACACAATGCATGATTAATCAACAGTTACATAAACAAACCAGGATAGAGTATTGCTTTTAAAAATAACTACATTTAACACTCGTTGAAATAGTCGTGTGTAACTAACATTGATGTGAGCTGTTGATTTCTGAGATGTCCATCAGCCAGAATGATGCTGATCATCTAACACAGCACCTTCACCACGAGGGGGATCTGTGAAAAAATTAAGTTATATAGAATGTGGAAGAAATGGAGAAACACAAGAGTGATGAATGAACGAAACATGCTGTGTAACAATGACTCAGAATTCAAGATGTTTCACATGTAAGCACATCCTATAGAAATGACTTTGTGAAATGATGCCATTATATCCAAAATAAAAAGGATGTCTTTGTTGGTAGGTGTGAAAGTCATAAAAGTATGGACGGAAGACTCCAAGGCTTGCAATGCCATAGTAGATAGCTGAAGCATACCTTGAACTGTGTTAATCCAAACTCGCAGATGTAACAAATATCATGTTGGTATTGAATGGAAAGTGGATTTATGGATGATCAGCTCAAGAGGTGTAGCTAAATGAGAGTGTGCAAGAGATTCAATGGATGAATAAGTCAATCATCCTTATGATATTGAATGAACGGAGAAGACTAGAAAAAACTAGTCTACTCGATATAAATCTATGGAGCCAAGCCAAAACAGAGGGCATTGAACTACCCTCCCAATGTCAAAAATTAGAAATGATGGGATGAGAGATAAATAGGGATATGAAGATAAGCATCCTGTATATCCACCATTGTTATCTAGTGGCTTTGACATACAATCTTTCATAACAACCTTAAATTTTCCATATTAAAATTAGATGTATCTAGGAATAGGTAGGTTGAGGCAAGTCTATGACATGTTTAAAATCTGATCCTTACAGAACTACAAAAAGATAGGAATAAAAGCTTTGAGAACTATTAGCAAACAATTTCTACTGCTGTTTTTCTGAAGGCAGTTGTGACTGAATATGAAGAAAGTAGAAAATACATTAAGATCAGACTGAATGATTAGTCAAACCCAAGGGTCGCACAGATGACCCACAAAAGTCCAGAAGGTAGATTTGTCCAAAACAGAAGAAATTGCTTGAATGAGTTGAGAAAATCCACTTTACATATATCTACTTTGGGCCACAAGGGAGGGTAAAAGGAACAAGTAGACGTAACTGATGTCAACTGAGAAGTATATAAGAGAGGCAAGACAAGAGTATGGACATTAACTGCTTGTCACCTCAAAAGGAATGAATACCAGAAGAAAGTCAAAATGCTGAAACCCTAATCATCTCCTGCTGGTATACTTCTCCTGAACATGAGACTAGTGTGGGAGAAATATTGCAAGAACAAACAATGTTGAGAATAAAGCTCTCTGGGTCAGTTGGAAAAGGGGAGGGGCATATACTTTGGCATAAAGCTTAACTATAAATGTATTAAAAGAGAGCCATGTGGTAATACAGAGTACATTAGTGAAAGCATTTATGCTGAATTAAAAAAATTCAGATCAAGAGTAGCTGATAGGTAATAACACAAGCCTGTGAATTTAAACTTCGTAAAAGTTGTTTTGGTTTTAATAACGGATTTCTATAATTCAGCTGCGCAGATCTCGAAAATAATATTATTTTTTTTCTATCACATAAGGATTTTTTACAAATGGGGAAGTAGAAAAACTCTTACTTAGATCAAATTGTTATTTCGTTTACCACAATGAACATTTTTATTATTATGTTTGTTAACAAAAATACAAACAAACAGAATAAAAGGAGAAAACATTGATGTTAATATATTATATTTACTCCTGAGTCCCAAATACACGATGCCTGTCTTTCTCCCCCTAAACCGGAGCCTAGAGCATGTGTTAAGTAGCAGCTTTGGCAAAGCAAATAAGCCAAATAATTTTTTAGGTGAATATCAAACAATTCACTAAGAGTAAGTTTTATAATATCAACTGGCACT
>NW_013669420.1:33223-34843 GCF_000517525.1 Limulus polyphemus
GCAGGGGCGTATCAACGGAAAATAACGCCTATGGCAAGCACTGAAATTGTGCCCTTGTCCAAACATCTGACACCCATCTTTTAGATAACTTTACCATAATATCAGCTCAAAAATACAAGTCAAGCTCGTTAATTTTCGCACTTCTTCTTTAGTTCGTTATTGGCGGCGCCATAACACAGTCCCTCGACTTCGAGAAGGAACCCAAACTTGGCGTCAGTGTCGTGCAAACGAGCGAACCTTTATAAGGAAATGACACTTTTAAGAAGAACATTAAATTTCATAGATTTTGCACAAAATTCTGGACAACCTCCCTAGTTTGCACAGGAGAATGGTCTTACTGCCAGTTGGCACTGAGCAGTGGTACTATGAGGTATGTGGTCATGTTGCTTCCAGCACTGTATTTTTACCTAATAATTTATATAAGTGGTTTAACAATCCGGCCATCCTAGTACTTCTCACCCATGATAATCAAAGACAGATCATACATCTAAAAAAAATTTATTTTTTTCACTATTGGCGGATGGCTTGTCTGATTTAATAGAAACTGCTCAGTGTCGCCCAGGGTACGTGTCATACCTTAGGTACGCTACTGATTGTAATATGTTAGAAGAAATGCGTACACCTGTCCTTCTCCATGTTCGGTGTTCGTCATTAATGTATTTTTGTGTTTTGTTGTTTTTTCACAACCGGGCCGTGTCTTCGCGAACACCGAAGGCTTTGCGAAAAGTATAATTTATTTTCACTTCACTGGACGTTGGTTGGTAAAATGTTTTATACTCGTGCGTTACAATAATGTAGGAAATTTCACAATGGCGAATGTGAATATACACGTACAAAACGTATATACCTAATTGGTTTGTCATATTGTTAAGCAATACACAATGGTTTACTTGTACTTTGCCCAACAAGGGTATCGAAACCCGAATTTTATCGTAAACCTGCATAACTATCGCTGAGCCACTTTGGGTCTACTTAATTAATAATGACGATAAGCTGGCGTCACCTATGACATGTATATAAAGGCTTGAGAGTTCTAACTTAAAGAACATTATTGTCATGATAAACCTTTTTCTTACAGAGTTATGTACAAAAAGAGCGCTGGTAATAAATCTTATTTTTACAATAAAGACTCCAGTGTATTTATTAAATATAACCCATGAGCATAACGTTATAGTTAGAGAACATAAATCGTTATAATCCAAGAAGTAAATATTATATGGACAGAAATTTATTTGGATGTCAATTGGTAAATCCTAGGCGTTGAAGGTACGTACATTTTACAAAACTATTTATAACTTATAAATAACACGAAAAGTATGGCTGTTGTAAATCACTCGGTCAGTTGAACAGCTAGAATACTGGTAAGATCAAAAAGTAAAATGGATTAAAAAAAGACAATAATGTTACAAGCCTGTATAATATTGTTGCGTCATCGAGATGACGTGACAATTCTCACGCCTTCTTGTTTCTAGAACTATCCCGTATCTTGGCGAATGCTCTAGTATTTGCTAGATAGGGTAGGCTGGTATATAAAAGAGGGGATAATGTAATGTGTGGATAGAGAGTGAGTAATTGAACTGCAGTCACAGGGTATTGTTGAAGTTAACGTTCGTTCGTTAC
>NW_013669420.1:35644-39151 GCF_000517525.1 Limulus polyphemus
TATCTTAAGGAGTCTCTTCTGTGTGGCTTTTCCTCGGCTGATTGGAATTTTGACTCAATCAGAGTAACACAAAAGAAAGTAATATTGATATAAAAAAGACAGTGTACCCGTTCTTCTTGAACTCCTTCTTTCTTTTCAGAAGTTTTTCTTCTTCTTTATATTTGCATTTTACATCATAAACTATTTTAGGTTGCTTCTTTTATACTTTAATAGCAACTTAAACCCAATCATTGACAATAAAGGACACACACACACACAAATCTTAAAAAATGGTTTGGTGCAGTTCTTTAAATTACACACATTATCATACTGAATATTTTTGTATTATATATAATTAATTACCAACAAAACAGGTTAGTAAAATACCTTTATTTTAATATCTTGTCAATATGTTACTGCACAAAACTTACAGCAAAGTTTTATTAAAATGTAGTATCATACAGTTTCAACATCAGTATATGAATCTAGCGTTACCACTAGAGGTTGGAAAATTCATATAGAAATATACTTTTATGTCCAAGAATATAGAAGTCAAGCATACTAGTCTCTACCAGTGGAAAAACAGTTTGATCCATTACTGGTCAAGAATAAAGTTATTTGCGATTATTCAAGAAGCATTTTATGGTTATAAGCCATTTGTTTTGGTTAACTTCTATAACTTAAATTACCTTTTATTACTACTTTTATGTAACGGAATAATAAAATGTTTTCTGAGAATACTGGGCAAAGAGAATAGGGTTCAATGATGTGCAATAAACATGTGAGGTACAGAATGCAAACCACATGTTGTAGTATTTTCATCCAAAATATTCATAGATAAGGAAATTTTAGTTCAGACTGAAACAGTTCATTAGACTAATCATAATCATTAACATCTTTACTAGTTGCAGATGAGAGCATTGTATGTTCTTTCTTTCTGGACGATATAGCTGTTGGCCAATGCCCAAAGTTCATGTGATATAAATTAATATTTACATACATTATCATAAACTGTGGAAAAATTAATTAATTTTAGCAGTGAGTGCATGCAGCCTGTTGTCTAAAACTGTAGAGTTCAAAAAATTAAAAACTTTATTCACAGTGCATAATCAAAATAACAAAAAATGTTATATAATAAAGTATGTTTATACTTTTATAATAAATTGTTTACATTCAAACCAAGACCGGATATTTATTAGTGCTTTATTTATTATAATTACCTAAACTTATCAGCTAAAACATAAAAACTTATAAATAACCTTTAATATTTTGTTTTTGTTTCGGTATTGGTTGCACATTTCTGGTAAAAGGAAGACTGTAAAGTGGAACTTTTATTTTGGAAATAAAAACAAATGCTTTGTTATGGACAACAAACCAATGCTATGTGTAAGAAGAAAAGTTAAAAAGGATTAAGATCAGTCAGGTGGATTATATCAAATTTATAATACAGTAATGATGAAGGTGAGAAAATATCTGGCTTCTTATTAAGGCTTCACTTTGGTGAACAAACAAAATCGTCAGCATTTTAGCTATGTATCTGCCATGGTGCTGTATATTCAAACGAAATAACACACCGTCATTCTTTTAAGTGTAACGGGTTTTAAATGTATAATTTCTTTAATTCTAAAAGTGTTGTGCTGAGAAAACTAAACACTTTGCTTCACAATCCCAACAAGATGACTTTTTCAACCTTAAGTTGAAAAAGTTGCAAGAAAATTATCTAGGGAGTATCAGTTCGTGAAAAATCATCCAAAGCATGAAACATTAACTGAATTGCCAAATTTTCTATCGGAAAAGTAAAAACTACATCACAATCAGTTTCTGGATATGATCTTTTCATAATATGTTCTCACATAATTATAATATAATTACTGGCTACACAAAAACACCAGATAAACTGCTTATGAAAATGGCTTTTCATAACTTTATTTTTTCCATCCAGCTTATAAAATAGAGGTGCTAAACTTAAAACCTATAGTTAACCTGACATAGCTGAAAATTTACAATGGAACCAGCCACAGTCTACTTGCAGGTGCAAACTACCCTACAATTAGCAAATAGCATTCACAATAATTCAAAAGAAATTCTGGTATATATATAAAGTGAGCACGCACATGTATATAAATACTTTACACAAAACCAAGTAATGTAGCATAAACATTTAAACGCTGGAAACATAAATATGCATCCTCATTCATCCTGTTTTGTGTGTGTGTGTGTGTGTGTGTGTGAAATATACGTCCTTTAGTCTCAAAACTACGTGTTGTGGTCTTTCTTTTATGTATTGCGTTATGACGTTTTGAGAAAAATCTGTACGTGATAGAGTAAACGGATATCATTTTCTGATTCAATATACAGGAATTACTGTAGAACATGTAAAAATATGAAGACAATTAAAACCATTGCAGGCCTGTGTAATTACTTTGAGGAAGAAAGTCTCAAAATAAAACAAATCATGCATGCAGGGCAGAAGCAAAAGGAACAGGGGAAGATGACTACTCTAAAAGGTAATTTACAATTAGTTGATTTCTAAAAGCATCAGCATCCCAAAAATTAGGAGAATGTGAAAATATACAAATTCAATACCCTGACATTAATATACTTAAGCATATCAGAAATTCATTTCAATATTTAAAATAAAATATAACTAAGATAAAACAAGACATCAGACCAGCAAAAGCTTGTTTATAATTATGGCTAGCTAACAAATCCTGCTTCAAACAATAAAAGTAATTAGGCCTGAGCAAAAAATTGTTTTTTTTTATTTATTCATTCCAAATTGTTGTCATGGGGAAAAGAAGGATGTTATGAAACTGAAAGGCCACATGAACGTGAAACACATTCAGACAATATGGAATTAAAGGCCTGGATATGTTGATAAACTTCATAAAATTTTAAAGGGACAAAAAGGAGCTTATTAGCCAATCAAAGATGTCCCTTCCAGATGGAATTGATCTGACTGGATCACAGTTACAAGTGGTGTGCCTCGGGGCTCTGTGCTGGGTCCTCTGCTGTTTGTGATTTATATTAATGGTATTGACTCTGGAATGACTAACAAAATTTTGAAGTTTGCAGATGACATTAAGATTTTTGGGGTGGCTAACGTTTTGAATAAAGATGCTGCAGACTTACAGGGAGATGTAAATCATTTGATGAATTGGGCCGCCAATACGTGGCAGATGAAGTTTAAATATCCAAAATGTAAGGCGATGCATGTAGGTTTTCACAATTCAAATGATTGTTACAATTTAAATGGGAATATATTAAGTACTGTGGTTGAAGAAAATGATCTTGGTGTTGTGATTGAAAAAATCATTTAACTCACCTAAACAGTGTATTGTAACAAGCAATAGAGCTAATAGTATTTTGGGTAGCATCTATAGAAATATTTGAAGACAAGACAAGGGATATTATTGTTGCACTGTATAGATCACTTGCAAGGCCTTATTTAGAGTACTGTGTACAGTTTTGGGCTCTTTTCCTCAAGAAGAACATTGAATTGTTGGAGAAGGTTCAGAAAAAGCCACT
>NW_013669420.1:39897-43343 GCF_000517525.1 Limulus polyphemus
GATAATATAGATCCTTCAAACTTTTTTTGTGTTTAGCAGCGAAAACAATAGGACAAGGGGCATAAATTCACATTATAGCAGCACAGGAGTTGTCTGCAGTTTAGACAGTATTATTTTTCAAACAGGGTGGTTGGTCTTTGGAATGAGCTGCCTACAAGAGTGGTGGAGGCGGAAAATTTAACTGAGTTCAAGAAAAGATTGGATGAATACATGAGTAGTCAGAGGTGTTTATAGTTGGGAGCTGAAAGGGACATTCTTGATGGGCTAATCAGCTTCTTTTTGTCCCTTTAAAATTTTATGAAATTTGTAAGTTTAGAAATGGTAACACTGAATATGGAAAACAAGCCTTCCATTAATGCAGCCAAAGGAAAGGCTTCCACCTTGGCTAGATGCAGAAACACTATAGAAAAGATATCAACAAAAGCTAGGAAATGTCTAGAAATAGTTCTGAATAAAGCTTCAAGAAGGATAGGCCTGGAGCCCTGTCACTCTTGATACTTGGTACCAAAAAAGATACGAGACAAGTATACAAAATTTTTAAATAAAGAGATTAAGAAGTAGAAATGGGAGCATCAAAAACTAAGGAAACAAGATAGGAATGGGCAGGATAACATTACAACACTTCATGGTTTTTAACATTGTACAACCTCAAAGTGGATGTAGCTATCATTCTGCCCATTCCTACTTCGTGTTTTACTTTAAGCTTTGATTCAAGTATAGACTTGAATTGCGTTTTATTAGTAGCTAATCCTTTCTACATACTCAACAAATTTCAAAATTCATCAGTTCTGATACTAGTTTGGCCCACCCATTACCAATCAGGTAGCTATACTGTCTCACATAAGCAAAGTATGACTACTAGAGTTTCCTGTCTCACTTCTGACATCAAACATCCTCTTATGATGTCATGCATTTTGTTAGGGTCACGTAATTTGATTACATGCATGTATCTGTACTTGGTTGCTGAAATAAAGTTTACAACAGAGAAATTTAGCTAATACACCATTCATTTAGTTTGAACAATTACCAAGTTACAAAAGCACACAAAGTTGGAATAGGCAAAATGATGGCCGCATCCACTTTGAGGTTGCACCATCTCAAACAACACCAAGTGTTGTAATGTTATCACGCCCATTCCTACCTTGTTTCCCAAATTTTGGTGCTTTCATTCCTACTTCCTTATTTTTTTATTTTTACACTTTTATAACTAATGATTTTACCATAATCAAAATCAGTTTACAAAACTATAACTTAAGATATCACATGAAACCAAAAGTGGACTGTTAAACATTGCATGAAACATGGAACAAAATACCCCTTTAACAAGATGATCCTTTGAAAACATACAGAAGAAAAACAATTCAAAATAATATTTCCTGGCTATGCATGCATATTTATATGTAAATAATTAACTGGAGTAATTTGAGATAGGTGGTAATGGTGGTTGGTGATATTGATGGAAGCTCCTGTTCCAAATGCTGCTGTAGTAGTTCTCATGATTGATTAGGTGGTGGTAGGGCTAGTGCTGTGTAAGTTGAGGCCCTCGTGTTGACCTTGGATTTTGTTAGTGTTGTTACTCAAATTAGTGGTGACTCAAATATTGGGGCCAACGATGTCAGACTCTCCCAAGGTTTTAAAGATTTCTTCCCAAATTTTAGGTCTGGTTCCACTGCTATTTCGGTCCTGACAGGCACAATCTTCAACAGTTTGGTGGTTTTAAGGTGCTCATTACTCAGCTGTTTCCATGGAAGGATCCTGTATGTCTGGTGCATCAACCAGCCACGCAGTCGATCGTGAGACTGGCCCTGGTGTTTTAGGAACTGCCAGGTACGAGTCCAAGTCTCCAAAATCTCCATAAAGGAAACTCAGTGAGATCTCCTTTCATGTTGAAACATATAAAAAATGTAGGGAATAAGACTATGAAAGATATGTGACTGGCTAGTTAAGAAATAAGCTAGGGAGAAGGGTTAAGGACTTGGTTTTAAATAGCAAAAGCCAAAATTGAAAACATTAGATCAAATTAATTTTGCTATATCAGAAGGTCACCTAAACATGTAGGTTTAAAAATTCTAATGGCACCATTACAATGTTTGTTCTAAAATTGCTTTTAGACACAGGGTGCTAAAACTACTGCAAAAGTCAAGTGGCATTTCTTCAAATGTATATGTACTCACATGTATATTGACTGTAGACATCTCCTGTATCTGCAGATATCCTGATCTCCAAGGCTTCATTAGGTCTCATATATGACTAGCACACAGCTGTGCAACCCACTGTTGTCATTACAATAACAATGGCTAACACAGTTAGCCTATAACCTATTTGCATCCTCTTCACTACTGTATAGGGGTCAAGACTGCAGATACTGGGTTCTACAAAAATAATTGAAATAAGTTAGCAATTTTTCAAGTGCCAACCTCTAACTACTAACTATAGAAATCCACTAACTCTTCCATCACATTGCCTTTGGACTTCTTTCAGATAGAAATTTAGTACATGCCAGGTGCGACTACAGAGTGGCACCATGTTGGTGTTACTTGCTACCACTGATACTCACAGCCTACATTTTGAAACTGAATTTTGAAAAATGGTTAAACTAATTTCATCATTAATAATTGTAAAAGAGTCTGTTTTTACAGTTCTGTATACAGAATATATAATACTTAATATATAAGCCCGGCAAATAAAGCGAAGATAATAGCAGGTTGAAGAGATATATAGAGACAAATAATTAAGTCAAGCGAACGGTAGTGACCATAACTAAAGCGCGTGAATCATTGTGAATTATAGCATGTGTTTAAATTAAAGTGACTGTGGAAATTCTGTGTATTGCAAAGTTGTATTGAGAAAGAATAAACTAGTTTTATTTAAGAAAGGACTTGTATCGCTGAAGTTCCTCGAAAATAATTTATACCGGAAATTAACAAACGAACAGAAACGTAACAAATTGGTGTCAGAAGTGAGATAAAAAAAAAGACGAGAAGTGCCAAATCAAACTACAGCTTAGGAGATTTGATAGCAGCAATACAAGAACAGCAAAAGAAACAAGAAAAGAAACAGGAAGAACGAGTAAAGAAACAAGAAGAGAGATTACAGCAGTTGTTGGAGGAAAAAGAAAGGAAACAAGAAGAGAGATTACAGCAGTTGTTGGAGGAAAAAGAAGAGAAACAAGAGAGATTACAGCAGTTGTTGGAGGAAAAAGAAACAAGAAGAGAAATTACAGCAGTTGTTGGAGGAAAAAGAAAAGAAACAAGAAGAGAGATTACAGCAGTTGTTGGAGGAAAAAGAAAAGAAACAAGAAGAGAAATTACAGCAGTTGTTGGAGGAAAAAGAAAAGAAACAAGAAGAGAGATTACAGCAGTTGTTGGAGGAAAAAGAAAAGAAACAAGAAGAGAAATTACAGCAGTTGTTGGAGGAAAAAGAAAAGAAACAAGAAGCAAGATTAC
>NW_013669420.1:43801-44770 GCF_000517525.1 Limulus polyphemus
GGATCAGTTTGTAAACGCCTTGGACAGTCCACAACTGAAGATACAAATGAAGCAAGCACACCCCTCTACTATGTAGGATGTAATGGCCAGAGCTCTTGAATTCGAATCCTATGTCCAGCACAGAGGTACCAAGGTTGGTATAGTCATCAGAATTCAAGGCCAGAAAATGTCAGCTTTCAGAGAGGTTTGACGAACTTTGCTGGCTCTGTAATAAACCTAGGCACAAGAGAGCTCAATGCTGGCAACTTTAACACAGGGAAGCTGCCCCAGTAGGAGAGGTTGCTACCCAGAAATGTTATTAGAACTGTGGAGAGCAAGGACATATGAGGGGCCAGTGTAAGAAGAACACTAACAATAAGTCAGCTTCGGGAAACCAGTAGTGGTTGGTGCTGAGGGATGCCCACCAACCCCATTGTGAAAGTCCCAACAGCTAAGTGTAGAATGACAAGCACACATGTTGTCTACGTAACAGGAAAGCTGGATGGCCAAAGGTGCAACTTTGTCATAGATTCTGCATCTCAGCAAATCCATGTGAGTATCAAGATGATAGATCACAAAGGAGTACCAGAACCTATACATAAGCTCTGTGGTGTAACAGGACATTATGTAAGGATGTGGGGACCAGTGTGGGTAACTGGGCATGAAGGACAGACACAAAGTATACTTGGCTGACATTTAAGACCAATGCATACTAGGGTTGGACTACTTACTACTGAGGAGGTGTGTAATTAATTTTTGATAAAATAACGTTTGGGAACAACAAAGGCCGAATTCCAATAAGTGTGAAAAGGGAGGTTGAACTAACCAGGTGTCATCAAGCTGAAGTCAAAGTGACTGAAGGAGTTGATGATGGTGAAGTGGAACCAGGTATAGATATTAAAGCAGAACAGGAGAAAGACTAAGATTTAAAGCCAAGAATTGATTTTCTAAAAGCACCCTGCTTGGGAGAAGGTGTCTAGCTTAAGCCCT
>NW_013669420.1:45280-46487 GCF_000517525.1 Limulus polyphemus
GGTGCAAGGTTTACCATTAGGACAGACTATGTTGCGTTACGCTGTTTAAGATCATTAAAGGACCCAGAGGGACAACTGGCACGTTGGATTGGAAATATAGACCAGTATAATTATGATACTGAATACAGAGAAGGAACATCTCATTGAAATGCCGATGGACTGAGCCGAAGACTCTGCAAAAGAGAGGATGAACTAACCAGGTGTCATCAAGCTGAAGTCAAAGTGACTGAAGGAGTTGATGATGGTGAAGTGGAACCAGGTATAGATATTAAAGCAGAACAGGAGAAAGACTAAGATTTAAAGCCAAGAATTGATTTTCTAAAAGCACCCTGCTTGGGAGAAGGTGTCTAGCTTAAGCCCTGTGACAAAGAACTATTGGGCACAATGGGACGATTGAAGATTGTATTCTTCCCCAGATGGGAAAGTGAGGACCTGGCAAACAGTTATACTGAGAAAGTTATGGGAAGTTGTGTTGCGTCAATCCCATGATAATTTAACAGGAGGACATCTCGGAGCTAGGAAGACATTGAGTCACCTACGACTGAGATTTTACTGGATAGATATGAGGCAAGATGTGGAAGAATGCTGCAGGACCTGCAGTACATGTTGTGCAAAAAGGGGACTCAAGCATAAGGGATATGCTCCAATGAGGATATATCAAGTTGTCGCACCAATGGAAAGAGTAGCCATTGACATTGCTGGTCCTTTCCCCCAAACTCGTGTTGGAAACAGGTACATTTGTGTAGTGGTGGATTATTTCACCAAGTGGCCTGAGGTATATGCAATACCAAATCAGAAAGCTACAACTGTAGCTTTGGCTATTAGTGATTTCTTCTTCAGATTTGGTATGCCATACGAACTACATTCAGACCAAGGCCGTAACTTTGAATCAGCTGTGTTCCATGAACACTGCAAGTTGTTTGGCATACGAAAGACCAGAATAACGCCAGTTCACCCACAGTCTGATGGAATGATTGAAAAGTACAATTGGACCCTGGGACAGGAATTGGCAAAGTTTTGTAATAGCTGCCAAGATGACTGGGATGTCTTACTCCCCCCACTGTTGATGGCCTATAGAACAGCAGAGCAAGAAGCCACTGGATTTACTCCAGCAAAGCTGATGTTTGGTCAGGAACTTCGGTTGCCAGTGGATCTGATAACAGGATGCCCACCTTACGAAGAGTTGCCTGAAAATGTGTCAGAGTTC
>NW_013669420.1:46965-49835 GCF_000517525.1 Limulus polyphemus
AGTCAGGTTTGTACCAAGAGACCAGGTGTGGTTGTATAATCCCAGGAAGACCAAAGGGAAGTCTCCTAAGTTGTCTTCTCCATGGGAAGGCCCATATGACATAGTGGATCATCTCACACACTTTACTTACGGTGCCTACTGTTCGCCAAAGGTAAGCCAAAGTTGGTGCATACCAATAGGCTTTGGCATTATCATGGTCCAGGACATTTCAGTTGGAATGAAGGGAACAACAGAACAAATGATACTGCTGAAGATGTGTCACCTGAAAAAGCCACTGTTGAAGAAGAAACTTTACCCGGTTTAGAGAAGGGAAACAGTAAAGCCCTTGATGAAGTTATTACCATTGGTGTGACTGTTACCGATAATAGGACATTTCCTGATGGAGCAGATGAACCCCACGGGGAACAGAAGCAACGAGATGGAGGCCAGTAGGGAAGAAGATACATCCTGTAAAACTGTATTTTAATTTTGTGTTTGTAAATTCTGTTTATTTAATTAAGTTATTGTTAATTATCTATAGGTTTAATGTAAATGGCCATTGTTTGGGACGAACAATACAAAGGAAGGGGAAGTGTTACAACAGCGGAAGTCACGTGACGCTGCTAGCGCATGCGTGACTGAGTTTCTCGAATTATTAGGGAACTTCGAGTGTGATCGAGACGCCTCTTTGTTAGTATATAACCCTGGCAGAGAAAAGCCGGGGGATGGTTAAGTGAACAGTAGTCATGGTGAGTTTCGGGTAATTTTCGACTCTGTTTCGAGCTTGTGTGTGTTTTGCACTTGTAGAGAGCGAAGTTATCGAAATTGTGAATTGCTGTGATGCATAGCGTGTATTATAAAAGTTGTTAAGTTTAAAGTGACGAGGAACGTACTGACTGTGTAGTTACTGTGTACTAAAAGTTTGTATCTAGAAAGAATGAACTGGTTTAATCAAGAAAGGACTTGTATCGCTGAAGTTCCTCGGAAAGAATTTCTACCGGAAAATTAACAAACAAGTAGATATGTAACGATAACAAGAATTAAATTTCATGAAATCTTTCTAGTACAACTTTTATGTTCTAAGACTCGAATTCCGAGACATAAGTTGAACCTTTAACTTTAACCTTCTACATACTAAGAATTCCAAGAAATTCTGATTTCTACTGTATCCTTGGATGTGTCAAAAATATATAACCTTCCATGTGTCAGGTATTAAATTCCACGAAATACCTCTACTATCATTTATGTCCTAAAATAGTTGTTTGAAGCATTTATCACTATATGCTAAGAATTTTAAGAAATATTTACTCCTACAAGAATATTATGCAAAGAAATATATTTCATGAAATACTGACCTTCACCATGATAATGAGGGTATAAGCAGCTGTGGCAAAAGTGACCACCAGGGGCAACACCAAGGCATCTGCATTGATCAGTCTCACCTTATGTGGAGATGTCAGAGAGGTTAAAGCTTCTAATAAACCCCCTGACTGAGGTATGCTATTGGCTCACACTGTTTTAAAACCCCACTGCTATTATCAGACATCCTAGTGAACAGCGTTCTGTGCACTTAATAGTTGCGAGGAATACCGTCTGTTAAAGTGACGAGATCCACCAGCACAATTGAAGTTATATACAGGGAGGTGTAAATTAGTTTGGTTTCTTGAGCACAAGATCAATAAAACTTAATTAGGAATTCTGTTTTATTTATTGGTCTTAATGTTAGGAATGGTTGGGTCAGTCTGAAAAGAAAGTGTGAGCTGTAATGCTGAGCTGTACTATGTTTTCCAATTCTCTTAGTTTAAAATTTAAGTTTACTAAATTTTGCTGTTTTTCTATAGTTCCATGGTTGGAACATAGTATCGCTTAAGCAGGTATCTAATTTTAACTTTCCACAGGGGCTAATTGGGTCAAGTGGAGATTAGGCATCTTCTTATCTGATTTTCTTTCAGGAATGATAATGTGCTTTTAAAGTAGCATGCCGAGTTATTGTTGTTGATGAATCAGGCAGTAGCCATAGGTAGACTCAACCATGATCTTCACTGCCCATTGTCAACTGATTTAACTGGCATCAATCACTCTTTGATTATGTCAAACATTTGAGAGTTTATTGTCACATTTGGGACAGTGTTGAGGCCTGACAGAACAGACCTTTTTATAGATTTTTTCGCCAATTTTACTTAGCTTTTCAGTAGATTTACACCAAATTGTAAGTAGAATTTTGCATAGTCTCAAAGTTTGTTACATAGATCTAGTTGGGTTACAAGTGTAGTGTTTCATTGAATTTAGGAAAACTCCTGAAGTTGTTGCCCTTCATTGTAGTCATAGGTTAGCATATTATTTCTGTATAGTTTCACCAGTAGAGAACTCTGTGGGATTTCTTGTAATGTTGGAGTTAACTTTCATTTTCAGTTGTGTGGGTGTCGGAATTACACCCATAGATTTAGTAAGTAATATTGTAAGTTCATATACAAGTGAACATTGTGTTAATTTACAATATGAATTCTTTTTTTTTTATTCATTATTGTTGTGGTGAAATCTGAATGAAATTTTGCAGGGATTTTGCTATGTTTAACTGTACTGTTTTATGATATTGTTACGTCTCCGTTTGTTAATTGATTTTCCGTAACTTCGTTCCGACGAAACTTAAGCGACACAAGTTCTTTCTTAATAAAAACTGGTTTATTCTGTCCGAATAGAACTTTACCGATACACTCAACTTCAACAATCGCGCTAAACAAACGCTATAACAACGAACGTCAATAATACTGCTGACTGCAGATCAATTACTCACTGTCTACACACACATTACATTACCTTTACCTTGCGTCACGTTGTCCCCTCTTATATATACTCGCCTACCCTATCTAGTAAATACTAGAGCATTCATG
>NW_013669420.1:50739-57029 GCF_000517525.1 Limulus polyphemus
TACCGGCCTGTAAATCCTTATATGACGTTACAGTGCATTTCTTATTTTTATTAATGCAGGTGAATGTTTCATTTTTGACACTGAAATACTTAGCAGTTAGTGGATTTTCATGAAAGATATATAAGTAATGTTTAGGCTCATGCTCCACTTGAAAGAAAACACAGTTTTACTTATTCCTTTTGTTAGCTGTAGCCAGGAATATTTTGATTGGATTGAAATGAAATATTTATGCGGAGGTGAAATTATCTGCAGAAAGTGATATTCAAGAACTGGAACAGTAGCTTGTAAATTACAGAATATAAACTTTGTGCATCTACTGTTTTATATGGTTATGAGTATTTTCAGTCATGGGAAGCACCCAGTTGTTTTACTAAATATTTGTAAATATTGCTTTAGTACAAGATTCAGATGAAGAGAGTGAAAGTGCAGCCAAAAACAAGAAGTAACACCAGTTAATGCCCATATGGTGGCTGGCCAGTTGTCGTTATTTGTGTAGGAATAAGAGTTTAGTCTCATCCCCATTTCTTTTCTACTGGACTCAGCCCTCTATTATTTGTATAACAACCAAACAGTAGTAAAATAAATGTAGCTGGATGTTAGGGTACACAAAATGGCAATAGCAACAGTGGTCAGCAGGTCAGGTGTGAGACACAGTGAAGTATGAAGAACTGGAATTTACAAAAGTGAAAGGAATACATCTTCTACACACAATTTACACAAAAGTACAGTTAAGTCTGTAGAAATGTCACTTAATCACGGCCAAATTTCACTGTTCCTGAAGGAAAAATTAGTAAAGGGGATTGTTGTAACTAATCATTACAGTTTTAATGTACATGTTTAGCTAAACGTTTTACGAATCAGAATTTGTTGGACTATGCATTTCAAGCATGACGTTGTCTCTTTCAGATCACATTATTAACCCTCTTGGCTATCTTACTTTCAAATAGCCTTTTGGAGTAACTTTCCATTCTTCTGTTCGGAAATTTTCCAACCACCTCCCATCAATTGGCAGTCCCCCACGACTCCAGGGATTAACCTAATGTTCAGATATATAGAGTCAGGACCATAAATAATAGACAAAGAAAAGTTGTTCAATGATACTCCAGATATACTGTTTTTGACTGAAGCTATGGATGGATTGGCCCTGAAGTTTCCAAAGGAACCAGTATCACAGTCAGTAGGAACCGAACTGCAACCATTATGCCAACTGGGGGAAACATTGGTAGAGACTGTACTGTCGACCAGTGATCTAATGTTATTCGAGCTCAGTTTGGAAGTAGCCATGGCTAGGTGGCTCACTCTGGAACATGCAACTTCCCTTATCAAAGCAGAATTTATTCACTTATTCCAAGAGCATCACATCCCATAACCAAAAATGGTTCCCAGAGCTTATATCATCATTGAGTTCATTCACGAAGACTCAACCACATTGGAGCTTACCAAGTGGCAATTGTCAAATAAATGATGGAGTGAGATCCCAAAACATCCATTTTTACACCACTTCCACCTGCCAAGAGGTGTAAGACTCAACCTGTGCAGCTAGGAAATGTAGATCTAACAAGAACACTACAACTTAAATTAAAAAATCTTACGTGCTTCAGCAAATAATGACGTTAAATTGTCACTTGCATAAACAACAACAAGGTAGAAGGAAGCCTGAACATTTTATAACCAGGAGAAATATCAGATATCAGATCCTCTAAAGCATAAATATTTTCAATTACAGCTGATGGAAGAGGTATGCCATTTCTGGGCTGATATTATACAAATGTGGAAGGCTTTTGTGAGAACTAAAGAGATTACATGCCAGACAACCATAACTCACTGAAAGTGACACACATATATATACGTGTGTGTGTACACAAACATATACTTTTATTATTTTCGTTTCTTTTTTATTTGCCCCCAGTGGCACAGCAGTATGTCTGTAGACTTACAATGCTAGAAACTGGGTTTCAATATTTCTGGTGGGTAGAGCACCGATAGCATCTTGTGTAGCTTTGTGCTTAACTGCAAACAAACAAAACCTTTTATTTATGCCCAGGAACATGTGAATATTGAAAGTAGAGTACATGTAGATATTGTATATAAACTGTATAAATGTATATATAGAGATTATTTCTGCTTTTGTCTTCTCATGTACATTATCATCATCAGGGTTGATTCTTTTGTAGTGTATGAAATGTATCATGAAATGTACTTTTGAATGTATGTCTATATTTGAAGATTTTTTTGCATTTATTAACTTACTGTATGTTTTATTATCATAACAAGTTTATGTCTCAACCTATTGTTTTTCTAAAGGGTTTTATGATGTTTTATTATTTAAAGGATTTTTTACTTTACATTGTGAATTTTACTCTTTGTGTAGGGTTTTGTATTTTATAATTAATATTGGAAGAATATCGTTTATTATGTTGATCCTCACTTGTAGCTTTTTTGCAACTTAAGAGGTTATTTTGTACCTTTTACTTATTATTATCTTTATGTTTATTTGATAATTTTTCTTTGTAATATCCAATGATCTATACCACTTTGTTTTATTAAAGGCATTCCATTATTTGTTTGTAATTTTAATTTTTCTAATATGTCTTTTAATGTTCGATTGTTATTGCATTCTGTTTGTTTAGTCTTTCATTTTATGTAAAGTTGTTATTTGTTAGAGTTTTGTATATGAGTGGGCTGGGATTCTTTTGCAGTAGGTGTCTGTGACTTGTTGGCGATAAACTCGAACAATAAATGGACAGCACACAATCCACTTGTTTTCAAATAATATATTCAAAACAAGTCAAAGGTATGTACAAAATTCTTTACAATATGAGAAATCACAGTTTTATCTAAAACTAAATAATTATATTTTCTTGTCGAAAGTCCATGCAGACTGATTCAATTACTTTAGAATCCAATTGACAAGGTGAATTATTTTTCACTATTCCGTTTCTTACTATAATCTGCGATAAATTCAGTTACGTTACTCTGTGGGTTACCACAATTGTATCTTGAACTTTATATAATTGTCTCCTTTTCGTCAAATTCCACACAGACGGGTTCAATTACTTTAGAACACTTTAAAATATTGCCCGTTATGGCTCTTCACTCACGTGCTGGCTAACTTAACATTTTCTAATTTGTTTCTGACTGCATTTGCACTCGCTAATCACCTATATACATATATATATTGTTCACTGAAGCCTTGAACTTTCTATAAACTACACGAGCAACGCTATAATGTAACAATACTCAGTTAAAGTAACTTTTTGCTATGGGAAACTTTCTCACTGTCCCATCACTTAGCACACACACGTGTATCTTGCTTGTCATTTGGTTATCAAATACCAGACTGGTTCTCACTGCTGCACTACTGCCCCCCAGTGTCTCGTAGGACCTTCACATTCTTATCCCCAACATATCCTTCACTTACTAGCATGTTGTGATTTGGTATTACCTCTCGATGTTTGTCACATTCCCCAGTCACTGTTGGCACTGTTGATCCATTTGCTAACTTGAACTGACCATTAGACGTGCACTGATCAATCATGGAATTGGCACTTCCTTCTTGTGGTGAATATGACTTGTTTTCTTGATTCTGTTTCTTCTGGCTGTAGCATTCATGGTGCCAGTCACTCTTTTCTTGTTTCTTACCAGTACTATCCCTGTAAAAAGCACCAGCTGCTGTATGTTGAGATTTCCACTGTTGCTTGTTGGTAATGGACTTGCACTCCTTTGCAATGTGTCCCATTTTATAACAAACATAGAATTTCTTCTCCCTTCTGTCACCTAGACTTTTGCTTCTGGTCAGCCATCACTGGTTTTGAATTTATCTGGATATTTTTGTACTTGCCAATTATACTCCCTCCATGGAGTATATTTATACGTCTATCAATTAGGCCTTCTAGAAATCTCCATAGCCTTCATATCAATGAATTGTAAACACAACGTCTGATAGCCTCTACATCAATGAATTACAATCACAGAAAATAAATTAAATAATAATAATACTTACACTAAACAGTATTTTATATCTGACAGTTGGTAAGTACCTTCCTTCTGCATTTGCTCATGAATTCCAACTAAAAACACCATCCACCATCAGATATGGGATAGAAAAACTTATTTGGTTTATACCTATTACCACTACTGCTGAGACACCTGTTATTGAAGGGACTACTCAAACTATGATGCTACCAAATTCAGTTCCAGAATTTAGCTGGCCAGTTCAATAATGGTCAATTGAGAAATGAATAGATTATGATGAGAAAGTACTATCAGAGTCATTCCAGGCTCAGTTCAAAACCTTCTTCAAAGAGAACTAATAGAATAGTGGATAACAAGTCATTCATCTTGCTGCCTGCCTAAAACAACCAACTTTGCTAACATTAAGTAACCTTACAATTGAAAATCATAAGCACTATCAAATATTGGTACTTGCTGCTATGCCTCATCCAATAAGTTTGGAGTATTTCACCAGAAATAATAATCTAGAGCATAGTTCTGGAATAGGGTACAGAGGAAAGAAGAGGCCTAAGTTGAACTTGTAGAAGATTCAGAAAGGATTTCCGGATCATCTTGCGCAGACACTCCTCATGATATGACGGATTCAATATCGTATCCTGGTCGGAGGCTTTGGTTTATTGCACTTATTGCGTGTGTGTGTGTGTGCGTGTGTGTACTTGTATAGCAGTGTTCAAAACATATCCAAAATCATCATGAAAAATGTATAACTAAAAATAAATTAGCATTTAGCATAATAAATAATACTAAATTAGTGTCATCTGGCATTTACTACCCTAATTTGCACCTCAATCATGAGTGATATACTTACAAGGTGTTTAACGCACGCTGATAGGCTAAACTGTCTTTGCCTCACTAATCACCATTGATGACACATATAATCAGTACTTGCACAGTCACTGTGGTCGTCAATGATGGCTTTATCTCGTGGAAATAAAATATTGTGTCACTACTTTTTCAAAACTGCTGTACTTATATATTTGTGCTAGTAATAGATGAGATTCAAATGGTTTCATATTAACTAAAACATTATATTTTTAATTCTCCCAAGGCAGTAATACAGAAAATATGCCAGTGGATGTATTTCTTGACAAGTGGCCAATTTATAGATGTCATAACAGACGAGGATATGAGAAATAGGCTGAAGCAGAGTAGGTATACATCTTTAAATGAAGCCCTGAAATTGGTGATGATACTTGTACCATTAAAGTTGCAGATAAACTATTAACAGCATCTTCTGAAAGTTACAAAAATATTAGATCCTGTAGTATTGAAACATCAATTTCCCATATCAGTAATGTAGAAGAACTGAAAGTATAATAGTTAGACAACTAGTTAAACAGAACGGAGGAAATAAACCACATGAAAATAGATGCTTAAAGTGCAACTTGAAAGGACATATTGTCCGAACCTGCAGGTAAAGGCTTTTGTGGCTTCCCAAACGGTTTCAGAAATAGGTAACTGTTATAGATGTGAAAAACAGACAAAACTGTAATAAATCAACAGCTATTATTAAGCCAAGGTAGCAGAGCCCAACCCAAACAAAACAACAAAGGGCTAATGAAACAAGAAAAATGGAATTAGTTAGGCGTATGGGGTGATGTTCAGCTGGAAATACTCCATCTACCACGAATAAGAAAATAAATTCATTATTTGAGGAATGTTGTCCATGAGATCAAGGTTTATTGAATCAGCTGTGTTCCATGAATGCTGCAAGTTGTTTGGCATACGAAAGGCCAGAACAACACCACTTCACCCACAGTCTGATAGGATGGTAGAAAAGTACAATTGGACACTGGGACAGGAATTGGCAAAGTTTTGTAATAGCTGCCGAGATGACTGGGATGTCTTACTCCCTCCACTCTTGATGGCCTATAGAACAGCAGAGCATGAAGCCACTGGATACACCCCAGCAAAGTTAATGTTTGGTCGGGAACTTTGGTTGCCAGTAGATCTGTTAACAGGACTCCCACCTTATGAAGGGTTGCCTGAAAATGTGTCAGTGTTCGTGAAAGTGTTATCTGAAAGGATGAATGATATTCACCATCAAGTGCGTTCAAACTTGAAAACGTCTTCTGATTCGATGAAGCTATGTCATGATAAGAAGTCTACTGAAGTCAGCTTTGTACCAGGAGACAAGGTGTAGTTGTATAATTCCAGGAAGAGCAAAGGGAAGTCTCCTAAGTCCTCTTCTCCGTGGGAAGGCCTATATGACATAATGGATCATTTCTCAGACGTGACTTTCCGAATAAAATGTGGTCGGCGAGGTAAGCCAAAGG
>NW_013669420.1:58029-63427 GCF_000517525.1 Limulus polyphemus
AGACGTAACAGCTATAAACCGAGTTTCGATACCAGTGGTGGGCAAAGCACAGAAAACCCTTTGTGCAGCTTTGTGCTTGATAACAAACAACAATAAAATCGCAAACTAGCTAAATACATTGAGCGCTCGACTTGCAATCTGAGGGTCGCGGGTTCGAATCCCCGTCCCACCAAACAGCCGTGGGAGTGTTATATTGTGACGTTGGTAAAATAGTAGCCCAAGAGTTGGCGGTGGGTGGTGATGACTAGCTGCCTTCCCTCTAGGCTTACACTGCTAAATTAGGGACGGTAGCGCAGATAGCCCTCGTGTAGCTTTGAGCGAAATTCAAAAAACAAACAAACTCTTCTGAAAGAAGTAATTACATAATTTGTATATCACTCGTGACATCATTCGATTATATTATTTTGAGCCAATCGGAGGCCGAATGACGGAGTGTCGCCCTCTTCGCAACTGGTAACACAACAGTAGAACAGCTATAATTCTGAATCCACAGTATATATTTAATTTTTTATTTGTTTTTTTTGGTAATGTAGATTACTTTGAATACGGGTCAAGAATGAATACTAGTAACGAAGTTGAGCACATCGTCTTGACAGTTGCCAAGGTTTATATTTGTTGTAATGGTCAATTAACTATGATTAGTAGTAATATTAGTGCTAGTCACTAAGTCAGTGATAGTAATATCGTGAGAGTTAAAATTGGTAAAATCAATGTGAATCACTGAATGTTAGATTATTAATAATATGCTATTTTAGTAATTTTTACTTTTTTTTAATTCTGTGTATTAAGATCTGGTTAGGCCCAATATATATTTACAATTTTTATATTTAGGCGTATCGTTTGAATTATTTTTGTGGGAATCGTTTGCTGTGTTTTCTCTAGAAGAAGAAATTGTCCGGATGTTGCTTTTCGAATGTATTCTCACCTCCGTTTATTTAGGTACCAAGTCTCTTGCATTTATTAATTTAGTCCTACCTTGCGCTCTCACATCTAAAATTGTAGTTCTAATAAGATTTTTCTCCCGCCACTTGTACTATAGGTACGAACCGCAATGGGCTTTTTCGAACATTTTTCGATACAGGATTCTCTTTTGACTAGTTTTGTGTTTCCGATTGATTCAATTAATATTTTGTAACCTATTTCCTGTAGGATGTCTATTCATATGTTTTTGTGACACGATTTTCAGCTTTCATTTTCAAGGTGGGGAGTACCAAGGCTAATGCAACTTTTAGGATTCATTATTATTTTATACATTTTACTTTAATGTATTTCCAAAAACTTGTCCCAGAAATGTACTTGTGGTATTAAAAGTTTTAACTATATCCATATTTATCAAACACCAAAAATCTGATTAAATAGTTGAACAATGAAATTATGAAAATAAAGAACAAATAAGAAATCTAATAATTAATATGTAATCACTGTTTCAATTATTATCTTCAGGTAAAAAAAAAGAACCGAGATGCTACTAGTATTATACGTGCAAAGATAATTACATTTAATAACTATTTAATTATATTTTTGATGTTTCATACATATGAATATAATTAAATTTTTTAATATCACAAATACATTTCTGAAACAAGTCTTGAAAATACAAAATGAACCATAAAACTTGCATTAGGTATCCCTCACCTTGAAAGCATAAAATTGTGTCACCAAATGCATTAAAAACATCAGAAAATAAATTTTTCATGAGGATGCACCTTGAATATACCCTTTCCAACATTTATCTGTTCTGCCATTAGCCATATTTAAGGTTGCATGATGTTTCACCTCCAGCAAGATAAAGAGTTACCTGTGCTGTTTTTCCTTACCCTTGGATTTTCTTTATTTATTTGTCCTTTGGTGTGTAAACATTAGAGCAGGGGTTTGTTGTTATTTGGTAGTTAATGTCTGGGTGGGGGAGCTCACCCAGTGATCTTGTTTGTTCTCATTGGAATTTCTAGTACAGTATTAAGCCTTGCCATTAAATAAAAGGTCTGAAGGTGAGGTAATGGTGATTGGTCAGTTCATTGGTAGTTGATTATTATTTGGATTCTGGTTGCTGTGTAGTTGAGAGATAACTGTTGGCACTTTAATATATTTCTTAATTGTTCATTGTCGGCTATTATCATATGGTATTTGGTTCATTATATTCATTTGTACATTTGAAAGTTGGTTTCAGTCAGTCAGGGTAAAGATTGTTGCTGTTCAATGTTCTGAAGATGTGCAACCTTTGTAAGATTACATAACTAGGGTTAAGTTCATAATTATATATTCATTGACATCCTAAAGTTGTCTGCTTTGTAGCAGAGACCTTTTATTTTTATCCTGCTGGTTAGAATTGAAATATTCTATACTAAATCCTCAACCTGTACAGTGTGTTATTCTGTTGTCTTTGGACTTGTGTTTATATGAATATCACAAAGGCTTATCAATCAAGGATGCAGAAGATAGAGAAATATCAAATTAAGAGAACTCTGTAAGTTAGAAGTATTGGACTAGAGTAGTTGGATTGCAACAATTACATAGTGAGATCATTTCATTATACAATATAATATTGATACTCATTCAGGAAATTAAGGTTCTGTTAGTGCTAGTAAGGGGAGGTTTTTAGTTAGTATTTGTTACAGACCACCAGATAAAACTGACGAAATTAACAAGAAATTCTATATGGAAAGAAAGAATCCAACTTTTAATGAGGTTATAATTATGGGAGATTTTTATTTCAAGCATATAGACTGGGAAACATTAGTCAAGCCATGAGGTAGACAAGTTTTCAAAACCATTCAGGATGGTTTTCTTCACATACTAGAAAAAAATTCTGTTTTTTTTATATTTGTTGTTAACTTTTAATATAGAAATGGTTGAGAAGGTGGTGATTGGGGAACATCTGGGTGTAAGTAATCATTGCTCAATTAAGTTTGATGTTTTACTGCATAAGGATATGAGGCATAATGAGATTTTTCTTACAATTTTCAAAAAAAAAAGCAGATTTGGAAGGCATGCAACAAAAATAAGTGTGTAAAATTTTTTAAATAAATTTTTAAATATTCAATATTTATTTCTTATAGAAAAAAGATGGCTGTAATTACAAAAACCAGGTTTACTCACAAATGGTATAAGGGACAAAATTAAAAGCATTATAAATTTAAGAAGATTAAATTGCCTGTTATGAGAAGAGACTTGGTGCATTATGGAAGATAAAGATAGTATATGAAAAAGGTTGGATTAAAATGTAAAACTTAATAATAAGTATTTCTTAAAATACAATAAGGGTATGCAAAATGCTAGGAAAGGAGTAGGGCCTTTGAAGGATGATAGAGGATGGCTCATTTCTAGAGGTGAAGGATTAATGAACTTTGCTAATTGATTAATCATCAATTTGTGTCATGCACATTAACTGGTTACATTCAACTGTTTGATTATTCTTACAAGACGGATAAATAAAAAAAAAGTAAAATGAATCCATTATTCTCACATGAGATGACTTTAAAAACCACAAGGTTCTCACTAGGGTCCCAGACTCTTAACTTTTTTTTTCAAGAATCCCAGTGAGATTTTCAGGGGTCCCTTAGGTAGAACTTAATAAACTCAGAAAAAAAGCACTTTGGTGTCAATGAAAAACTTTATTTACAGTGTACACTGCATGTTGTTTCCCCATATGAGTGTAAAGTAATTTTCTTGTTGAGATTAAAAATACTTTTCTTCCTCTGAATATTGTCAAATTTCATTTTCGTAACTTCTAAAACCTCCTTAATAAATAAAAGATGGTATTTTTTTTTTTCCCAGAAAACTATATTTTTTCAGTTTTTTTCTATACCTTAACTATATGAGGTTGATTTGACTTACCTTGTATCCATCACAAACAAATTAGGAAATAATTATAAATTTCACATATTTTCTTTCTGAAATGACTGTAAATTGTAACAGAAAAACCAGAATTGTTTATTCTAAGTAGCTTAAAGCTTGTAACAGTATGCATCTATTTATACTTAAATTTTATTGCCATTTGAATGGTGTCTAACTGCTATTCACATCATGTATATTGCAAATCATTTGAGAGCTTGTAGCTTACATTACAGTATTGAATTGTATAATACACAGACTACTTGCAAGTGTACCTCATAGAAAATTATTATTAATATTATTATTTCTTTTACTTTATCTAACCTAAACATTTTTCATTTTAGTTACTTTTATAATAATAAATAGAGAATACACATGAAAAACAAGAAATAAAGTACTTACCTGGGTCTTTTTTATGCTCTCCACTATCAATGAACGTAGTCCTACTTTTTTTATACCAATTGTACCATTGCATTAAATAATTTTTATGTAGTTAAATAATTCACCAAAGAACACAGAATAATAATGTGCAAAATGGAAACAATGTTCCATAACAATCACAGTTTTTCTGGCTTTCTAACTGTGTGACCAAAACCGTTAAAAATTCAGCTAAGCTTGTCGATGTGTTTCCCGTGGGAATAAAGTTTGAACTGGAATGAAAATGGACAATTCTCTGAACAGACAACAATGTAATATATCATTTGATAGAGAAAAACTTTGTCTTTTTGTTGGTTATAACCCTTTCCAGGCAGGTCATGGGTGAAAGGCCATGTCATCGCATTTGTTGACTTGCATTAAAAATTTTATTAAACTACTATTTCATGAATTTATGTCAATAAGTTTGATATCAAACTGTAGATTATAATTCATATTTTAGCATTATACCCTACTCAATTTTTTCATTTAAAAGTAAATATTAAAAAACAGTTAAACATCAATTTGTGTGTATCATGTAGTATGTTGAATGCAGCATTGATTCAGATTAGATGTTTGTGATGTCAAAATACTAAGTCTTAGGAATTAGGAACTCAAATTACCAATATTGACAAGGTACAATATAAAATAAGAGCCTCTTTTCAATTTGCTAAGTATTGCTCATGTAATGAATCAAACACATTGGCACCCCACCCACCTCTTTCCATTTTTGGAAATGCTCCATTATATACACTTACTCCTATATATGACATAAATAACCAATCAAAAGCTCAGAATGTCCCCCTTGTGGCTTTCTTGGCCATTTTAAAGGGTTTGGTTGCCATCTCTTTTTTTCGAACCAAGATTTTAAGGAGGTAGGTTGTGTCTTTAGTCTGCTAAAAATTTCATATTATTTTAGACTGAAATACAGCTTATTTACTAAGCTTTATAAATTATACTAGAATTCTGGGGTATTGATGTAGTAATTTATTATTTTTTGGTTATTCAACTGTATATCTAAAACCTAAAAAAATATTTCGTTTCGTATCCTCCATTTGCAAAATTTTAAAAGCCTTAGCAACCTACGTGAAGCAGCAACCGAGTTTGTTACAAAGATCGTAACTAGAAGAGATAATTGTTTGCTTTACTTCTT
>NW_013669420.1:63527-69323 GCF_000517525.1 Limulus polyphemus
GAACTTATTTCTAAATTGCAATAATCTATATACATATATAATGTATAGTAATTGAAATGTGACTATATTTTACAAAACATTAGTCTACTAAAACTAAGGTCTTTGATACTGCTGGTTTATGAAAGGATTTGGATTATTTGGTGAATTGGGCGAATAAACGGCAGATGAGTTTTAATTATAGTAAATGCAAGGTAATGCATTTGAGGTATTGTAATTTGAATTATAAGTGTAATTTTGATGTGAATAACCTTAACATTGTTGTGGAAGAAAGGAATCATGGTGTTCTAGTAGATGACTTTCTTGAGCTATCCAAGTAATGTGCTGTTGTTAAGGGGACCAGAAATAAAGTCACAGGAAAACAAGTTACAATTTTGGCTAGGAAAAAAAACAATTTTAATACCCAAATACAATGTAAAGTAATACAACAAAAAACATTTTTAAGTTATTTATTTATTGCAATAATAGTATGATGCATGATATTTAACATTATATGAAAAGTACCTGACATTCACTCATTAATAACACAACTTACATAACTGTTGTACAAGGAAATGTATATTAAAAAAAATGTAAGTGAGGAACAAGGCTACTCACCTACTGAGCTGAGATCACTACTGTGTCTTTCATATCCCAGCCAGCCTAATGAGCCTTGATATTGTGTGAAAGGCCTTATCAGCATTAGACATGGCAGATGTATTGTGGTTAACATATATACTACTTTGCTTTTGCTCAGAAGTTTTAATTTAACTATAATGATGTAATTTTATACTCTGTAAGGAACTGTTATATTGCCTGCATTACATATATTGAGAGCTTGAACTAACACAAAATAAAACCAATGGTGGTTGCTGTAATAAAGCTTTTCATTATTGCCATAAGAAATTAGTTAAGAAGTGAAGGTGTAGACATGAAAGTTTTGAAAAGGTCATAAAAGAAAACCATCTTGAATCATTTCATACAACCCCAGTCATAGTGTATGAAAGTCTTGTGTGATTACTGATTCAAAATCCATTTTATGAACAGCCCTGATCTCATTATACCATGGGTTATTCTTTTGACCTATCTGATCAGGTGTACTATAACAGTTGCCAATAATAATAAAAAAATCAACCATTGAAACCTCTGATTATAATCCACATATATTCAACTACACTGTACTTGGCTACTGTTATGTGTTCACTACCAACAGGCTACAACTCATCTCTTATGTGTAGAGCCACCCCACCCCTCTTGTAAACTGGTTTTCACTATTAACTTGGAATGTCAAAATAGTTCCTAGTATGTCATTGTTCTCCAAATCTAACCAACTTTCAGTAACAACCATTATTTCACTTTCTTCCATTTCATCTTTAGCCCTACTATGCTTATTATTGAATATAGTGTATCTTTAAATATTATAGGCTTATCTTTAACTGTTATTTAACTTGCATTCTAAAACTTTTTCCAGTTTTCTGTTTGTCTTATCTATCCTATAATCTGTTTATTCTCAAACTTCTTTACCACTATGCAGATTTAAACTGTTTTTAATGAAATTCTTTATTTACTTCTCACTTGTTGACACTTCCAGTATTAGAGGGTGGGCAAACATATGCTTATGACATTTCTTTCATTTCCATGAAATTCTTTGGTTTGTTAATTTTACCCTTTTAACTTTTATTTCTCTTTTATGTTCTTTTATGTTTCATCTGGTAATCAACAAAGCTTCCTCATTTCCATCCTGGATTATGCATTTCCAATGATCAATATGAATGATAGGCAGCTAGATAAGATTGAAAAGATACAAAACACCTTTTTCTAGACTGACCACTGGATGTACTTCAACCACTCCCATCAAAGCCCTATTACATCTTGCAAGGCTCAGCAGTTTTGCTGAACACCAACAGCACTTAAAATCAAAATTTTTCAGTTGAACATTGCAGTGTAATGACCATGCATCCCATCATAAAATGACTTTTCATTTGGGACATTCAATCTTCACCAAGACCTCACAGGCACAAACCAAGTAGAAGATGGCCTAAAAGGTACCTTGGGAGACATTCGTGGATAGAGCTGGTTGATTTAATCAATATAATCAATAACCTATGAGCAATGATTATATCAATTAGTTTCACATTTGCTAATTGATTAATAATTGAAATTACTATTGAATCGGTTAATCATAATTAGTATTTCCAAGTATTACTGTGTTTGATTATTCAAAGAGTCGGTTAATTAAAATTACTATTAAATCAACTGTCACAAAATTAATCAACTAATTAAAATTAGGGGGTTCTAATTATTACTAGTTGTGGTTATTCCAGTTATCCAAATAATTGAAATATTGTTATTATGTTTGTTGTTAAGAGAAAGATAAGTAATGGGCTATTTGTACTTTTCCCAATTTATACCTTTATTTTAAGTTTGTTCATTCTTGGTGATTCAGGGGAAGGAGGTTGTGATTTGAGGGTCTCAGGTTTGGTTCCCATTGCCACCAAACTTACTTGCTCTGTCTTTGTTATTGCAAAGCTACTAAGACTATCTGCTACTGTCAATAATTTGACTATAGGGAAAGCAACTGTCTGGCAGCACCCACTGCCAATGTTTTATTTTGCTTGTATGCGCCATGTTTTGAGGAACACTGAGTGAATCAATTAATTAAACATAATTGACTAATGAGACTATCAATTAATAGATTAGCAAATATCTCTAATGTCTAGCTGTAGTCATGGATAAACAGGTTTTATACAGCCACCACCAGCTCTCAGATGTCCCCGTGTGGAATAAACATCTGAATTCACTAGGATCATTGTTAGATATTCCTGCCTCATTATTGTTTTTCTGATAAAATTTATTAAGCTACGAGTTGACATGGCTAATGATTAGGGTGGTTACCTCATGATTCAGAAGGTCATGGTTTTGATTCCCATTCCCACCAACCATGCTCACCCTTTCAGCCATGTGTACAATAATTTCTTTCTTTGTTTTTGAGTTATGGCTACTAAGGCTATCTGCCACAGTTCCTAATTTTGAAATGCTAACCAGGGAGAAGATAAGTGACCTGCAACACTTATTGTCAGCTTGTGGATTACTCTTTTTACCAAAAAAATAGTGTAATTGGCCACAAGTTTATAACACCCCTCCATTCATGATTCAACCATACTAACCACTGGACCATTCTGTCATTCTGGGGGTGTAATTGTGTTCTGGTCAGTCTTATTCATTTGTAAAAAGTAGCCCAAGAGTTTGTGGTGGGTGCTGTCAACCTGTTATCTTTCCTCTGGTCAACAGTTCAAAATTAGGGATGATAGCATATAGCCTTAGTATCTTGGCCATAACTCAAATGAACTTATTTAGCTTCAAATGAGACCTTATTTATCGCTACTTCTATTGTATTGACTGCATGATTTTGTATGCATGCTTGCATTCTGCTTGTACACAACTCATGATTGTGAGGGTATGGCCTAGTGGCCATAACTTACATAACTAGTCATATTGATGCCTGTTATTTTTGTTTACCTCATATATCTAAATAATAGTGTAGTCTGAACTTAACATATTATCTAATGGTTGGAGTACCCGTCCCCTGGATGGAAGTTATGTAAATTCATAATTAATAAAAGGTATTTTAGGAAATGAAAAGTTGCTTCCCTTATATGTAATTATAAAAAAATGCTAAAATGTCCATAAAAACTGCAGAACACAAATATAAAATTGCAACTTTGCACATATCTTTGCATGGACTCACCAAACCTTCATGCCAAATTTAGTGAAGATCTATCCACAGGGAGTGAAGAAGTGGTAAAAAAACTGCAAAATGCAAAACTGGAAATTTGTATGTACCCCCTTGCATGGACCTAATGAACCTCCATACCAATTTTGGTGAAGATCCATCCACACACACTGTAAATTAGTTACATGGACGTACAATGGACAGTACCATAATATTTATATAGATTTATTACAAGCTACTAATATGACCAGTGTCACAATGGTAAGACAGCTTTAATATAAAAATGTTATGATAAGTTAATATTTGACAGTTCTTAAAGATGAAATCTAGTATTTGTGTGTTCCATATGTGAGGTATACTCTGTATTGGTTAGAATGTTTAATATATCTAGTTTTATTATTTCCAGGTTTTTATTGTTACACTTTTGTTGTAGAGATTGTTTTCCTTTGTTAGCTTAATTATGTCTAGCTCTAGCTAGATAGGAAGCACTTAAAAGGGAAAACAAAAGCCTAGCTGTCATTGGTTGCAGCTTAAACTATGTTTAGTACAGTAAACTTTAAGCTGTTTGATTTATCTGTCTCTCATATGGCACAGTTTCTGTAGATATTAATTCTTTTCATGTGTTCTCTCTAAACTTCTATCAGTATCAACAACTTCTTGAATTAAAGGTTTATAATATTTTCATAAATAAAGATCATAATTATTTTTTTAGGTTTATCACAATTATTTGGATTTGTTTTGATTTTGTTACACTGTTTTTGTGATGAAAGGTCAAGAACTAAAGTTATAAACAATAACAATACAAATTTATTTTTTAAACAACTTTTGTCAAAAAAGATTTTATAATTAGACCAGATTTATTCATACTTTAATGTATTGTCTAATCTAAACAATGGATTTTATTACAGTATGTTTGTGATTTAGGTATGGACATAAGATTTACTTATGATGCCATTTAAGATCAAAGTGCTTAATAATTTCAAGTTCAAAATTGTATGAAGAGACAGAAAATTTAGTATGTCAGTAGTTACAGTATTACAGTGAAACTGTTAGTTACTAACTACACATTTTGTTTCAAAAGCAGTTAATTTCAGATAAATAGGATTTGTAATAATTACAGTATAAAGATTTGAAACTTATGAAATAGTATGAAAGTTATTAAGATAATGTGAATTTTGAGATTTGATGAAAATTTGTAATAACCTTTTCAGAAGGATTCTAGTTCTAATCTTACCATGTTCCTTTGCAGTCTAACAGCAAGCTTTGGTATGAATACAAACAATTTTGCTCTGACTTATCACCATGGAAGTATTGAAGATGATGGTTGAATCTTTTTGTGATGAAAAACAGGATTATGTGATGGATATCAGATTGGTTAAAAATGAAGAAATATTTTTAGTAACTAATAGTAAGTGTATAGCTTTAGAATTCAAATGTATGATGTTCTTGCCAAGATTTTTGTTACTTTCAAAATAATGCTGATCTTAACAATTTTACTTTAGCCACATGCCAGAATTTTCTGCCACTAATTGATTGTAAATTTGTTATAATATTTAGTACTGTCTCAAAGATGTCTAATATTAAAATCAACATGCATTCTTGCCTGATATTTAATCTTAGATTTGAGAAACCTAAAATAAAATATTCTGGATACTAATAGAGAAAAAGTAAATTTCTTTATTGATATATGTGTTTTATGTTCAGACTTAAAAATTACTTATGATGTTATTTAACACTCTCAATACGGGCTCGGTTAATTTGACCAACCATGTGACATTTGTAGATTTAGTACTTATAACTTTCAATATAGTGGGTATATCTTCACGAAATTTCACAGTCTTTCTGTTAATATTACAAGTCTTTCACATACAAAAAGTCATTTTAGTGAAGTGTTTTTAATAAAATAAAGTGAAGATTTGTTCATGAACATATTGAGTATTTGTTTTGAATAGTTTGTGTGCAAAGTAATTTTTATGTTAAAATTAAAAATACTTTTCTGTTATTTTCTCTACCCTATCTCAAAACAGGATTGGTCAAGTCGACCTACCTTGTAACCACCACAAAAATAATCGAAATAAACCTAAATT
>NW_013669420.1:69592-71601 GCF_000517525.1 Limulus polyphemus
TCTTAAATAACTTAAAAAGGTCCATATTTTTAGATTTTAGTTACTCTTATAATAATAAGTAAAGAATAAATATGAAAAACAAGAAATTCTTTTTTCGTACTGTCAGGTTTCAAAGAGAGTTAACCCTAACTTTTTATAGTACTAATAGTAATCCATTTAATAATTTTTATTTAATTAAATAATGCACTAAAGAATATAAACTAATAACATGGAAAAAGCAGACAAATTCCCTTACCTCAATTTTTCTGGCTTTCTAACTATGTGACAAGAGCTGTTGCAAATTCATCCAAGCTAGTCGTTAACTTTCTTATGGGAACAAAGCTTGTACTGTGAGTGAAATTGACACTTTCGTGTTCAGAAGACAACGTTATACAATACGTCATTTGATAGATGAAAACCTTGACTTTCTATTGGTAATAAATAATGAAACATAAGAGAGAGAACTATCAATGAATTGTGAAAGAGAGGATGTGGCAGGAGGGGGTCTGATTTTCTATTCGATAGCTCTGTAACAAAACAAAATTGAAGACTATAAAAATTTTGGTTTGTCTGAGCAATAATGATTTTATAGAGTAATTTACATTTAATTTCGTACATTTTTTAGGGGTGATGTATAAAATAAGGATGATGAAATACTAAGAGAAAATGTGTCATGTGGGTCACACTAGTGGAAATTCAGGATTTGTTTTAATATTGCCTTATAGAATTAAAAACTTAAAACTTATATACTATTAACATATGGAACATTATCTTTAAATTTCTCTACACAAACAAGCATATCCCCCCCCCCTGACAGTGAGTAACACCTGTTCTGAGAAGCATGCAAACATACAAACTCTTAGTTATATCTCAGCAAGGCAGTAAGTTCCGACAGATACTTATCACCTTTCACAAGATTAGCTATTCTGTATGCACACATTTTCTTTATGCATGCCACAAGCCTTGTTGGAATTAGAACATTCCAATATGTCTCTCATGCAAATCATCATGCATCATCTATTAACCAATAGTAGCATAGTATTGTTACGTCTCTGGTCGTTTGTTAATTTCACTTCAATTTTTACAGATACCATTGGGTTTTTACTTCCCCTGGATTCATTATGCTCATGCGTTCCTTCCAGATTCAGAGACCTTCCAGATTAGAATCATTTGAATCACTTTACTCATGTTCCTTGTTTCATTTGTCCATTAAGACATATTTCCTAATCCTTTTGTCCTGCGGATGTCCGTGATCTTATTTATTTGCCATTGACGTTTAATATACTCTTTATCATCCTACCTATTTTCTCCTATATCCTGATCGTTCCTTGCACCCCAAAACCATGGTGGCTCAAGAAGGTTGTTCCTCTTTTTCTTCTACCTTCTATCTTTACCGTCATCCAGACCCTCACAAATTGCTGTGTCATGCCAGGGTCCTACAATGTTATATTGCATGTACAGCTACCCTCCTGGGTATGTGCAACTGCCTTTTTCAATCCCTGACAATCCTCTTCCCTTCATGATCTTTCCCCTTCTACCCTTACCAATTGGGTCCGTCTTCTGTTCCATTTGGTCTACTCCTTTTTTTACCTTCTTCCTCCCATACCTTGTTTCATGTATCCTCCCATCAAATTCGTCATCACACATTTTCCCTTGCTTCCCATCTTTGTCATCCATTGGAGGAGATTTTCCAAGTTGACATGTGGACCACATCCAGACTTTCCTCCAGACTGTTGTGCAACTTTAACTGGTAAGTTTTGTTCCTTTTCCTCAGGGCCTTTCTTTATTCCATCTTTTTCACATGGATCCTGCTTTGTGGTAAGTGGTGCCTGCCCAGGTATTCTTCAACTTAAAATCCACACTGTAAGCCATGTTGACTTGTGCTGTCTTGTCCATGGCTCCGCAAGGTCACTGTAGAGATGGGGTGTTCCACAAGATCACTGGAAGGTTATCTACCTTGCAATAGTTGCTTCATAAATATGTTTGTTCCAGACTGTACCACCCATGGATGGCATGGGTAAAGCAGAAGG
>NW_013669420.1:71665-75338 GCF_000517525.1 Limulus polyphemus
CCCCTTTCTGGTGGACATGGCTTCCTGATACTATTTACACTATCACAGGAGTTGATCCATCTCCTTCCTGGATGACATGGCCTTCTTATTCTATTTACATATTCAATAATATCCACAACCACTGGAGTTGATCAGTCACTTTACAAGCTGACATGGCCTCTTTATACTATTTACACTATCACAGGAGTTGATCCATCTCCTTCCTGGATGACATGGCCTTCTTATTCTATTTACATATTCAATAATATCCACAACCACTGGAGTTGATCAGTCACTTTACAAGCTGACATGGCCTCTTTATACTATTTACACTACTGTGGAGTTGATCGGTCACTTTAGAAGCTAACATGGCATCCTTATATCATTTACACTACTTTGGAGTTGATACATCACCGAACTAGTTGATATGGTCTCCTACTGTTCATTTACACATATATAGTTAGTTGATCTGTCACCTTAATGGTTGACGTGGCCTCCTGTTACACATTCCATACCACATTGAATTGATTCATTGCACATGCAGTTCACTCTTTTTGATTGGGAACCCACATCCTACCTTTGCATGGATGTCGGTTCCCAGTAGTGAGGTATTGGATTCGAGTGAACCAATCAACATAAGTCCTTGCACAAGTTGAATCCATCCTCTCGATGCTAAATGGCCAGTCCTGGATTGCTGTAGAGTGTTGATCCTTGTGTGGTACCCAGGAATTGGAGCAGTTCTTAATCCCCAATTATTGTGGTGGAGATGAAGATGGTATGATCCTCATCCTACCCTCATGTGGATGTCAGTTCCCCGTAGAGCAGGTCTTGGATGTTGTTGACTTGCCAAATACGAACCCATGTGCCCTAGCCACTCTACACCCGTGTTTTACAAATTATAAACAAGAGCGAAGAATATATCCAATGGTGCAGTTCTCCTCTTCTGATTTCCGGATCTCTTTCTCTCATGGTCAGTGATATTTTTTGGATGCTTTCGGGGGTGGTTATGTTATTCCCCTGCACCAGTCCCTCCTCCTTCTCAATGTGGAATTCTAGCTAATCTTGTGAAAGGGGGGAAGTACCGTATCGGAAATTATAATTTTCCTATACTGAAAATGTATTTCCGATAGGTATTTTCCACTACTCACACCTCCTGTCAAACTTCGAATTGAAGTTTTGGTAGAAAAGTGTAGAGGGAGAATAGCTAATCTTGTGAGCAGAGGTAAGTATCTATCGGAAATTTTCAGTATAGGAAAAATTATGACTTTGGAGAGAAATTTGCATTATGGCTTAGAAATATCTTTTGTTTCAGAAACTTGTGCTGAACTCAGAATATCAAGGAGTAGAAGGAAAAACTAAATTGGGCAATTTGACACGCAGGTACATCACATAATAAAGAGAGTTAAAGATTGCGATATTGAATATTTTCTTTTGAAATTAAAACTTGTATAAAAATTTGAATTATAAACTAGGTTTTAATGCTATTGTGTAAAGATTTTTTTTTATTTAAGGAAGGACTTAACTATAATGATAGGTACATGCAAAATGTTACGATGTGTGGATGGCAATGATATAATGCTTTGTTTCAAAAAATAATTGTATGAAAAAAAAAGAAACAATATCACGTAGTTAGTATGTTTATTGATTAAAAATTATCCTAATAATAGCAGCTTTTGAAGATCTTGGGAAATATCTGATTATTGGATGAACATTGCTGATTTGGGAGCTGGTCAACTAAGTTAGTAACTCCTGCTTGTAACTCAAGAGTGATCCTATGTACTTTCTGATAAAGGAAGTGATATTTACAACATTAATTGTATTTAGCTGTTGTGCTGTACTATATTTCATAGAAAAAGAATGGTGATCATACATTGGCAACTTATTTGATTGATGTTTAATCGTGGGTTCAAAACTAATGAAATATGGAGAAATTAGTAAGATTAGTTGTATCCAGTCTTTTAAGGAACTTGTTTATATAGTTGATCAATTTTGATGTCTCTTTCAAATCTATTAAAATGCTACATCATCTGAGACCTAGACCAGTCATATATATATATATCTTTGTGTTAACACAAGACAAACCTGACATTTAAATTGTTAGTTACTATGACCATTTATTGCTCATTTTTTTGTAATAGAAAATTGTTTGGGTTTGTTTCAGTTTTTATCACTACATGATAAATATGTTGTAATCTTTCTTTTCTTAAGAGTCCAAGTTCTAATACTTACCCTGTTTTTGTGTAGTCTTAACTGCAAGTTTTGATGAGAGTATAAAGGTGAAGCTCTGACATAAACATGGAAGTATTAAAGATCAAAGATGAACCATTTTCTGATGAGGAGCAGGATACTTTATTGGATATCAAACTGGTAAAAAATGAAGAAACTTTTACACTATCTAGCAGTAAGTACATAGCTTTCAGTTTATTGTGTCAAGGTTGTTATCATTCATGAAACAGTCCTGAGCTTAACAATTTTACTACAGCCAGATACCAGTATCTCATCACAAATTTATTAGAAATTTATTATTTAATACAGAGTAAAGTCCTTTGATTTCAAGACCCAGAGATGTGTAACAGTTAAATCAGGGTGCACTCTTTAGTTTAGGATGTTAAGGAATGGTACAGTAACACAGATCTGTCATTGTCAATGGACAGAAGCAGTGGCCATTTTTAAATGCAGAATTTACCTCTTATAGCAAAAAATAGTGTTGGAACAAGCATTTTTGAATTTGGCACATTCAAATTATCTAACATACATCTGTTCCTAACTTTTAATAAAAATTCTTCTTACTTAAAAAATCTAGGCTTATTTTGGGGTTTTCCATATATGGTAAAAAAAATAAGCTAAGCAGCCTGAAAACAACCTACAAAATTTGTGAAACAATATTGTTACTGTACTTACAAATTTGACTAATATGTAAAAGTTTTATTAGAAAAGAAAATTCAAGGTCAGTTACAAACAAACTGGCAACAAATAAGGAGAATTATCACACATAGCTATTTTTTGTATCAGATGAAAGACATGTTGTGACTAAACGATTTTTCGATTTCATTAATTTATGCATAGTGAAGACTGCATTACAAATATATTGTAACCTGGACTTAAACATGATATTGACTAAAGTATTATTATTATTATTATACTTAGAGGAGTAAATAGAAAAATATCCAAGTGTGTGTGTGTATTTTTCAGTTATGTGGTATCATCACTTGAATGCTATAACCAAAAAATTTGACAGTAATGTATACATTAAACATCTGGAAGCTTGTATGATGTTTTAAGTTAAAAACTGTTCAACCAGCACAACCATGATGTCTGTACATCACACTTGTGGTATTTTACTCACATTGCTACAGTTCTTAAATGGTTAATTCTGAGATGATACCACACCTCTTCACAATAAACTATTGTTACGACAGCAGAAGTCATGCGACGCTGGGAGCATGAACGCTGGAGTTTCTGGAAGGAACATGACTTATCGAAGAACCCAGAATCTCCGAGTGTTTGCCAGGCACCCTCTTTTTTAGTATATAAGCTCGGGAAATAATGCCAGAGAGAGAAGAGATATAGATAGATTGAAAATAGAGATAATTGAGTCAAGCGAACAGTAGGCATCGTAAGTGAAGTGTGTGAATCCCTGTGATTTATAGTGCGTGTTATAAAGGTTATTAAGTTTAAAGTGACTGTGGAAATT
>NW_013669420.1:75871-88031 GCF_000517525.1 Limulus polyphemus
AAATTCTGTGTATTACAAAGTTGTATTGAGAAAGAATAAACTAGTTTTAATTAAGAAAGGACTTGTATTGCAAAAGTTTCTCGGAAAGAATTTATACTGGAAATTAATAAACGAGCAGATACGTAACACTATCTTCCCTGCACATCTGCCTTAAAGATTTGCATGCCACTGGCCTCTAGTGCAGGGCTTCTCAAACTAGGGGTCGCGACCACTCTGGGGGGTTATGTAAATATTATTGGGGTCGCAGAAACATTTGAAAATCTTATTATTTTTTCATAAATAATTAGGTAATTACAGTTTTTTATCTCTATACAAAAATGTACTCCTTATGGTGCTTATTTATTGTAAAATGTCTCTATGGTACTCACTTTTTTTTTGGATGAATTAGCTTTTTTTTTACATTTTTGTAATATATTTTCAGTAATTAAAATTTTTATTTCTTTATTTTTTTTGTAATAAACACCATAAAACGTATAATGGATTATAAATACATTGCAATCCTTGACAAATCACATCATTACTGAGACTGGATTATTTATTATTGGAAGCTCGCAAATTACATCAGAATGAGTAATAAATTTTATATTATTATAACCACACTACTTGCAAAAGGGTTGTGTAGCTAAAAAAGGTTAGTGATATATTTTGTTCTAATCGATTTTAACTTTAAAAGAAATATTTGTTACGTTTTTAAAAAAATTGTTACTGTTTGAATTGAATTTGTAACTTTTTCAAAAACAAAACCTTTCTCTCAGGGATTTTGGCAACCCTGCTGCCTCAACATGTCTGCGAATGTGTTAGGCTAGTTGCATCAAGCGTGTTTGTGTAACGGAAGTGACTTTTTGATATTTCAATTTTATTTAATTATTAGTAGCAATCTTGGTCAAGATATGTACAGTTATTTTAATTTTTTTATTTATGTGAAATTGAAAAGATCTTGTCCATGAATAAGTGCTTAAATTTGTCAGACTAAGACCGCAGATAATGCTGAAGCTGTAGATCTTGCAGTACCGTGATCATCCATCAGTAACACGAATTTGCAGATAGATAAAACTGCAGATATTACTGAATTGCGTGCAAAAAACAGGAAATACAATGAAACATTTTTGCAATATGGATTTATTTATAATGAACACCGACCCGTCTGCTTAATTTGTAATGAATGTTTGGCGAGTGAAAGCCTGAAACCTGCAAAATTAAAAAAGACATCTTGATACAAGACATGCTTCCTATGCCAATAAGCCTGTAGAGTTTTTTGAAAGGCTATTGAAATCATCAAATGAACAAAAGCAATCTCTTAAAAAGCATGTACTGGTTAATGAAAAGTACTTAAGAGCAACTTATGAAGCCTCTTACTTAATTGCAAATGCTAACAAACCATACACCATTGGCGAAGAACTTGTGTTACCAGTGGCAGTTAGAATGAATGAAATTATTCAAGGGCAAAAATATGCGGACGAATTAAGAACAATTCGACTGTCAAATGATACTGTGGGTAGACGAATTTTGGAAAATAGCAATGACCAGTTTGAGCAACTTATTGGAGGAATTAAAGAAAGTTTGAAATTTCCAATTAAGCTGGATGAATAGACTGACATTACAAACTTGGCTCAACATATGTCAGGTATTGTTACGATAACAGTGTCCATGAAGATTTACTCTTCTGTCGGTCGTTAGATGGATGTACAATGGGTGAGGCAATTTTTCAAAAAGTGGAAGAATTTTTCAAGGAAGTAGGGCTAGAATGGAATAACTGTGTTGGATTTCAAGTTAAAGTTAAATCTGCAAGCAATGGACCTACTACTATCACTCATTGCATGATTCGTCGAGAGGCATTAGTGGCTAAGAAGATTTCTGCAGATCTGAATGCGGTACTACAAGATGAGGTAAAAGTTACAACTTTATTAAAAGTTGTGCACTTAATAGTTGCCTCTTTGCATATTTATGTGACGAAATGGAATCCAATTTCAGCACACTTTTACTGCATTCAGAAGTGCGATGGCTATTAGAGTTAAAAATGAAGTAATACTACATCTTTCTGAAAATAACTCAGATTTAGTCGATTTTTTTTCACAATGAAAATTGGCTGTACAAATTATGCTATTTGTCAGATGTGTTTGAGAAACTCAACGAACTTAATATGTCTTTGCAAGGGGAGAACACGAATATTTTTACACTGAAATTTAAAATTCAAGCGTTCATGAAAAATTTAAACATATGGAAACATAAAGTGGAAAATGACTCATTTGAAATGTTTTCATATACAGAGGATTTTATTGTTGAAAATAATTTGAGTTTTGATTTGATTAAGCAGATCATAATTGATCATTTGGTGTGTTTGGAAAACCATTTCTGGGAATATTTCCTACTGGAATTAGACAATAATCAATTAGATTGGATCCAAAAACCATTTATCGTGGAAATGGAGCAGATGAAACATCTCTCGTTAAAAGCTCAGGAAGAATTTGCAGAACTTTCATGTGATTCAAATCTCAAACTTTAATTTTCAAGAAAAAAACTTGAATGCTTTTTGGCTTGGTGTTAAAGCTGAATTTCCAATACTGTCAGAGTTAGCGATGGCAGCTCTTCTGCCATTTGTTACCACCTACTTGTGCGAAACAGCATTTTCAACATTGACGATAATTGAAACAAAATACTGCTCAAGTCTTAAGAACATCGAAATTGCTTTGAGACCAGCAATGACGAATATTAAGCTATGATTTGAGTTATTGTGTCAAAATAAGCAATCACATCCATCCAACTAAATGTAATCTTATTTCTTATCTTTTTTTTAGTCTTTAGTAAAATTTTCTTTGGTATTTGCTTGTTTCTACGTTTAGTTACTGTTAGATTACGACTAAGGTCTATTTATATACAGTGTTAGTACCTATTGCTTTTATGACATTGAGTGAAGGGTTTGCGAAAAAATTTGTCTGATTCAAAGGGGTCACAAGTGAAAAAAGTTTGAGAAGCCCTGCTCTAGTGAACCTCCACTTACTCTCATGAATTACACTACTGCATAATGACATCATCATGCAGTAAAAGACCTTCACCTCCATCTGTGCATTTGCATTTGTGAATTTTCATTCTTTTCCTCTGCACTGAACACATCAGATGTGCTTTTCTTTTTTCAATTTAACCTTATAATTACAGGCATCCTTGTATTGCGTGTGTCATGAGATTTTACCTTGTTCAAAGTTTTATATTATCGAAGTTTTAATTTCTTTTTTTTTTTTTCAAAAGAAACCTTCGGTTTGATGCACATGATCACAAAATTGAAACTTATCTGTAGCTTAAATAGTTCTTCCTGTACACTACACTTCTATGTATAGACAGAAACTAGGTTAATTGCTCTGTTTACAGATTTTTCTTTGAACCTCCTTATGGCATGTTCAGAGAATAGAAAATAATTTTTTTGGAACTCTTGACAGATGTCACACCCATCTCTACACATACAATTGTGATTTCTCAGCCAGTTATACTTAATTGAGCTAGATGTTTGTAACCAATAGGAAGCCACATTTTGAAATACTATTTTCCAACAGTTATTTTAAAATTGGCATGAAGAATTCCATAGAGAACTTGTCAGATGCTCTTAGCATTGTTGTTGCTTGTGACCTCGCTAGCACTTTAGCATTATTTCTCACCTATAAATATGTTAGTTAGATAGAAAATTAAATTTTATTTAGGTTTTAGTTTTAAATTTTATTTAATTATATGTTAATTATGTTTTAAAATACATATTAGAAAGGTGTAATAATTTTTTTAAATATCAGCCAAACTGCCTCGATTTATCAGGCTTGTGTAATAGGCAAATATCCCAACATTCTGATGACAGCTAAGTTCTCACTGCCGAGGACATCCAGAGAATGCCTGTTAACGTGTTGCAATAAGTAATAATGCTAAAGAATAGGAAAGGAAGAAGAAATATTCAAAGGTATTTACATTTTCTCTGTTTTTAATTTTAAAAGTTTCACTACACAATACATTGATGATAATACTTGAAATATTCAGAGTCTGAGTGCAAATAACTACAATACAAAAATAACGAATCTTTAATTAAAATACTTAATTAAAACAATCTCATTCTTTGTGTACAAAGTATTTGTAAACTTTAAGATGTATTAAAAAAGCTCAGAATTGTTGTAAGTATTGTTGAACTGTCTATCATTCTCCATATGAGAAATATGCCAAATGGGTTCAAACTGTAACTACAGAGTTAATGAAATATGCAAATTGTAAGGAACTTAATTTCCTTCCTTTTTTCTACAAACTATGAACTCACAAGCTCATGTAATGCTTTCTGCTACTTATGTGAATAAAGAATTTCCTTACACAGGTTATGTATCAAGTATGACTTCTGGAGGCACGTTGACTGGTGATGATGTGATGGTCGTTATGCACAGGGTAATGGGTTCTCTTATGCAGACCGGACCTTCAACTCTCGTCCTTTTTTCATGCCTTCCTTCCCCTTGTTTTGAGGGAGAGAATGGATTTGATCTCTTGCTTCTTCCTCCTGGTTGTGGGAACTTCTCTCCATGTTAAAGAGAACCTTCAGAATCCTTGCATTATCAGAACTTAATATCACAGGTATGTACCATACTTCCTCTTTCCCTCCTTCATAATCCTAACCCTAACAACTTTTTCTTTTTCCCTTCTTCTCCTGACATTGGCATTCATGCTTATTTCTTCCTTAATCAACTATGTTTCCTCAACTCAAGCCTCCTGTTCCATTTTATTCTTATATCCTGGCTTACAGTAATTCTGAATCCCCCTTTCTCAATCCCCAAAATTTGGAATCTCTCTTGCCTTGTTAGGGGTGGACTCTTTGCCCAATACTATCATCTTCACCTAATCCTCCTAACCATACTTCATTACCTCTCCTTTCTACACTTCATGTCTGAGGCACTTCACAGTGTCTTAGGAGATTTTTTTGGGTGATTGTCATTCCCTTCTTTTCTCCACTGTGGCCCATTTCACTTCTGCCCTTTCTTTGCTCACTTGAGTCATTTGTTGCTGGGTAGGAATACTTTCCTTTCCCAGGTTCGACTTCTTTCTATCTATGAGATCTTCACCTAGGAAACCACCCATCATGCTTGGCTTGTCAAAACTTCCAAATCTTTCCCCACTCCAACAAAATATCTTGTTCACCTGGGAGTTTCCTTCAACTTCTTTCTCAACCGTGTTCAACCTTCTCCCATCTGCCTGTGATCTATGGAACTACCAGTCACCAGGATTTGTGCCTCTCCTACTTATACTGTGCAAGAGGCTCTTATCACTTTTGGGGATCATGGTTTCACTAGAACTACTTATTTTTTCGGGTTATGCACATATGTGCCTTCTCCAATGGTCCTTGCACAACCAGTGGAACCACTCATGGGAAACTTTGATCTTAGTGGTTCATCTGTCTCCTTCTCTACTTGAGGATCTGTCTTAGTGGTTAGATGATCCAATACCACCATCGATGTTCCAATACATTCCACCCAAACTGGACCTGCATCTTTGAATGACAATTTAACATTGGGCACATGAACCTCTCTTGTCCTTCTCTTCATATCAATGCACTTGAAATTCTGGCAGTTCATCAGGTATGTTCCCATCTTACTCCTTGTGGATAATTTAGTTATGATCTATTCCAACAACTTTGCAGTTGTTTCCTGTATCAACTGCGAAAGGGGTACTTTATCCATGACTCTTGTATTCAAATCCTGAACCTTTTTTATTGGGGTAATTGTCAACAGATTCGTCTCATCATCTGCCAGGTACCAGGTGCTATAAACCTGGTTGCAGACTGCCTCTCTCAACCAGACCAAGTTCTGCTCATGGAATGGCCTCTTAACTCCCAGGTTTACCATTGGGTGTGCTCTCCCTTGGGAACTCCATTCATCGATGCCCTCGCCACCCCTGTCAGTTCAGAGTTTCCTCTTTTGTGGTCGCTTGTTCCCTCATCCCTTGACCCTGGCTGTTAATGCTTTCAGCCAGGATTTGTCTTTTCTTTTATGCATAATCCCCTCTCCATCTTTACATCGAGTCTTGGCCTTTATTGACAACAATCCTTGCCACATCCTGACAACCCAATTTCCCCTGCCAACTATACCCTCTCTTATGCTTCAACCTTACACACCACTGTTCCATTAAGGGATCTTGTCCCTCCACCTTTATGTTTTGGACTTGTACAGTCCCTCACCCATAGAACTGACCCTACAATCATGTAGCCTTTTTCCTTTATCAGTCTAGTCACCCTTCCACTTTGTCCATATACCAGTGTAAGGGATGTGTTTTTTGCTATTGATCCATCCATATCACCATCCTCCTGATCGTCCTTCTGTCAGATATTTCTCCTCTTTTTATGCCTGGTTGTTCGACTGTGGATTAACTATCCCCACCATTGCTAATTATTATGCAGTCTTGCCCACGATATTTTGCCTTTCTTAATACCACAGGGTGTTTTCCTCCCCAATTCTCTCCACCCTGTTCAGTTCCTTCTTTCTCCATAGATCCTTTTGCTCCATTCCCATGCCTGACTGGGACCTCATTGTTGTTTTGTTTATTCTTACCCATGAACCTTTTAAGCCATTGTCAATTTGCAGCTAATATTACCTTTCTCTCAAGACCTTTTCCTCATATTTCTTTTCTGTGCTTGCCATCATTCAGATATTTATGCTATCCATTCATCCTATACTCTCATCTGTCACACTTGTATTCTTCTTCATTTTGACCGGTCCTTCTTCCCTAAAACTTCAGCTGGTTGGAAAGGAGATCACTCTTTCTCTCCTCTTTCCTTTCCTTCTATTTATCACCTATACAATCGATTGGATTCGGACAGACTATTATGCCCTGTTCATGCCAACCGTTGCTACATATCTCGTACCTCTCGCTTTCCAGTCTCCAGTCACCAACTCTTTATTCCCTTCCTTCTCACTTCATGTGTCTGGGACTAGAACAAGGGGTGCTAATATGGTGGGAAGTGGAGTGGTGGTGACACTGTCAGTGTAGTGCAGGTCACCCCTCTTATGACTTTACCACATGCCACTTGTGCCCTTTTCTTGTGACCTAAGTTTGTTCAGTTGAGTTGAGACATGTACATAAGGCAATACTGTGCCCTCCTCCTGTACCCTGTGACTGTTCAGTTGAGTTGAGGTGAGCATGCACTAATAAACTGTACCTTCACCTGCTGCAAATGTCTGTTCAGTTTCATGACTACTGTGCTCCCCTTCTCCCAACTTGTGTTGGTCCAATAAAGTCTGACAGAAGAGTTGAGATGAGCACGCAAGGTATGGTCTGAACATGCCCCAACCACGCTATACATATTGACTTTCTGACCTTTTGTGTATGAGTACTCGGATGACCATGTTCTTATTCTGCCCATTCCTGGGATACACTGGACTTGTTTGTCTCTTCCTCCTGTTACTCCAAGGTGTAGAGTAAACCCTGCTAGAGTCTCCTACAGATGTGCCCCCTGTGAAGCCCCTGCCTTCAGGTTCACACTCCATGGGCTTCCTTTGGGCACTCTCAGAAGGGAGCTCATCAAGGTAATTTTTTGCACTGGCCCTTCCAACACTTCAATGTGGGATTCTAGCTTACTGTATGCAGAAGTGTGGTATTGTCTCAGAAGCCAACATTTTCCTTATTTGAAAATGTATTTCCATTAGATACTCACCTCTCACACACATTCTCACCCTTCCTCTCCATTTTCGGTGTACATTTTTCTTATTTATCTCATCAAAGGATGAAAATTCATAAGTGCAAATGCACAGAGGGAGTTAGTGTGAAGGGTTTTTGCTCGTAATGACATTATTATGCAGTAGTGCAATTAATGGCTAGTGGCATGCAAATCTATAAGACACACAGGGAAGATATACAGTTATTGCTTACAAAACATACAATGAACAAAGTTAAGTTTTCATTCTAATATGAAAGAATGGAACATGAAACAGAATCATCTGCTGATATTATACATTTGAATTAATCTCATTTCTTGTGGAAAGACAAATTTATGTATCTGTACGTAACAGCAAATCGTACCCACTAAGCTCCAGCTTTAGACATCATGTCTTTCAGGAGAGACATGACTGACTTTAAAACAGAGATAGTATGGAGGATATGATTTTAAGATTACCTTATAACAGACACAGATTATTTGATCTTTTATTGTGATTCAATGATGCATAAAAAAATATCTGTATCCAGTCTTGTTGTTACAGACAAATATACATTATTTATATTTCTAGGAACAGAAGAAGCTGATTCCTTATCAGAAAGATCTTCAAATACTATTTTGAAGTTTGGTGTAGCAAAAAAGGAACAAGAAGAGAACTATGATGGAGAAACAGAGATTGAAGTAATATGTAGATTGAAAACTTTAATATTTTATAATATGATAGCTGTAATGCTGTATTTTTGATAATCATTTATCTGGAGTCTAATCAGTGGTGAAATGTTAAGTTTTATTTAGTTATAATGCTCACTAGTGACAAGCTGAAGAAGTTTACTTAATCGTTGTTTACAGGATTAAACTTATAACAGATCTTTCATTATTCTTATTGTAGCAGTAGAAATTGAAGAATGCTGTGTCTAGTCAGCTGTAATGTTCTGTATAATTTGAGTGTTGATGATCTCTTTAATGTTGGTTTGTGAAAGACTTCAGGACAACAGCCTTATTGTAGTGGTTGTTCTGAAGATAACTTAAATGTAATGTAAATTACACAGGTTACTTTATGTATGTATCCAAATTAAACTAAAGTTACTATTAATAAAGACTGCTTTAGTCTACTCAGGCATTTTGTCTAATGACGTTTTTTGAAATCCACATAAGGAATTTAGAGTTTAAAGCTGTTATTATCTGGTAATTTTTTTATTTGGCATTTTTGTATTAAAGGTTTCCTTAAATATGTATTTTTATATATAAAAGTGTACATAAACATTTCCTAAATCACCTCTGCTTGTTTTGTTACTAGTGGCAACTAAATAGTGTAATGACTGACCATTTGTTACATTTTTTTAATCTTTAGGATTAAATTGGTGGTGGCAATGGAGAACCTTTATTGTTTTTTATTTGCAAACTTTTAATGAAAATATATTGGAAACATTGACTATTTCAAAAATAAATAGCAACTTTTACTTTTCTTTTAAAAGTTTTAATATTTAATTTTCCAAAATAAGACTGTATAGGCTTACAAATATCAGGCATGTGAATTAGCTCAGGAGTTTATATCAACAGACTAGAATATCTACAAAAGTTGAAACTACAGATATTATAAGTATGAAAAATATTTTGTTTAAACATTTTTTATATTGTATGCTTATACTAATTCCATATTTTGAGATGCCAGTTTTGTATCATCATGATTTAAATTTAGTAAATTGTGAAGACTAGCATGCAAATACCAAACATCTCACTCTTCTATAGTTTTTACTTGATGTTTACAAAATTATTTAAAATTCTTCATAGTTTTTATATGGAATACACTATTTATAAACAAGAGAGAGGGGTAACTATTCATGATGTTAGAAAAACACGTAGGTTCAAGAAGTCTTGATAGAAATGAATAAAAACCCTCAAGTCAAAACTTGTATATGAAGTCTTTTAGTTGTTTGATTCTTTCTCCTGTTAATGATTCTAGTTTAACTTTTTATTGTTGTAAAGTTAGTTTTAATACATCTACTGTTACAATAACAGTTTTATTAATACTTCATTGTAACCTTATGATCTCAGCTTGGTCAAGGTGCACATGTTGTAACCTTTTTGCAGAATTCAATTCAAAATTTAATTAAACAAATTGATTCTCAATACATGTTAATAAACATAGTTTGTCATTCAAGTTACTAAGTTTAGTTTCTTAATTTCAAAAGGAAATATTTAAATGAATTCTCAATTTTCACTTTCTGTATTATGTGACACTCCTCCCCTTTGATTTCTCCTCTTTAGAATTCCTCTATTCTCCTTTTATGGCTTTCAAGCTGTTCACAAAGTGTAGATATCGATAAGCCAGAATATAAAATTTTAATCTACTTTCTAAATTGCTGAAATATGTATTTGTTACATCCACCAGTGAAGCTCCTCCCAGCTTAGAACAAACTTGTCTATACTGGGAATCCTTATTTTATGGACATATCTGAAACTAACAGGAAGAGTGGTCTTCCGGCTAATAGAATCTTATTATTGTTATTTCTTTTTTAGAAGGCAGATGTAGATAGTGCCTCAGATGGCTTACATGCGATCATTATTGTTGAGCTCTGAGCAGTTAACAGAATTTTTTTAACTTATTTATAATATACTTAGTAAGTCAGTTAGTGTTTGATATATTTTTATGTCTATAATGTATATTTAAAAGCTAATGAATTTTTATTTGAAGAAGTAACTTAGTGAAAAGACAAATTAGGCTTGGGACATTTACAGTTAGCATTTGTAAAAATCACATTGGTCATGTATTTTACCCATGGTATTTACAACATGTATTAATGATCTACTGATGTGATTCTTTGCTTTTTGTTGGAGAATTACTGCTCATGTGGGTATTAACTACAACAGTAAAATCATAAAATTAAATAAGACAGCTGTAAAAAAGTTAACAGTTGAAACTATGAAGTTAAGAAAAGCATTAAACCTGTGAAATGATCTATATAAACAAGAAAACAAAAAAATGGCATTGTTTATTTTGTGTTTTTAAGCCTTTCATTTCATTGTACATTAATGATTTCACAACACTTAGTATTAGGGTAGAGAAAATAACAGATTTTACTGGGAAAAAACAATATTGGATATTACTTTAGGACGTTCTAAAGGTTATGGAAGGGAAGAATAAAAGCTGTAACTTGTCAGGTAAAAAAGTATTTTTATTCATAACATGAAAATCACGTTGAACTCGGATTGAATTGGTAAAGGCTTTGGAAATTTATAGAAAAATCTTTAGTAGAAGTACTTTATTAGATATCTGCTTTCTAATGTAAAACATACTTGTAATATTTACTAAAAGCTTGCTAAATGTTGTGAAGATACATGTAATAAACTCGGAATTATGGTAAGCATTAATATGTAGAGCTTCAGAAATACAGGGTTATTTCAGTGGACTGATGTTGCTGACATATGGTTAATATAATATAATTAATTTTCTACATTGATTTTGTATTTCAAGAATGCCACAATATAGTACCACTCAGACAATCAACTATTCATCTGACTCTCTTCATTTAGCAAAGTGTTTTTGTTCTATATCTACATCACTCTGTTTTATTTTATTTTTCACCTACAACAATTCACCACACCTGTTTAACTGCATACAAGGTCCTTGAATCTCCAGTAATTACAAAGATCAGGTAACTGTGTGTCTAATTTATCCTTGGATTACCACAACTTTGTATGTATTTGTCTACTTTAGTGATTGCACTAGTTATTTTTATTGACCATTTTAATGTTGTATGATTTTCAGAACAAAGCTATTGAAGTGAAAACAGAGCAGCCTGGTGATGTACCACATGATGAAGTTATTTCCAAGTTCAGTGATAGTGATAACAATGATCTGGATAGCTTAGAATATGGTGTTACAAATATGAATGAAGAAACTGAATTTCAAGATGGCTTACAACAAATTTGTTCTGGGTTAGAAAGTATATCTGGTAAGTATAACCACATCTAAAGAAGTAAGTTCATTGAAACTGGATAAATAAAATGGTTAAATCTTGGTAATCTTTTAAGAATTATTGAACAGGGTGAATTGTAAAGAGTGTAGATCCACGTTTAGTGTGCTTATTGATATTCCTACTCAACAGTTTTGTTGTAGAATCTCTAAGTTACATATTGAGGAAAACCTAAACCTGATTAGTTGAGTTACATAGTTTGAAAACAAAGCAAGTACTAAAGATTTCTGTAATACACTTGTGAATAAACATTTTGAGAAATGTGTAGTAAAAGTACAAGAAAGTGAATATCTACTGCAATAATGATTGAACAGTTACAGCACAGGCCATAAGAAAAACAGCAGAAGATGTACAGTTACAGCACAGGCTATATGAAAAACAGCGGAAGATGTACAGTTACAGCACAGGCTGTACAAGAAACAGTGGAAGATGTACAGTTACAGCACAGGCCATACGAAAAACAGTGGAAGATGTACAGTTACAGCACAGGCCATACGAAAAACAGTGGAAGATGTATAGTTAC